>NC_056628.2:64138770-64441342 GCF_002870075.4 Lactuca sativa
TAGGGCCTCCCTATAATTTTTGTCCACTCCTTCCATGGAGTCCATTAGCCCATTCACAACCCCTTATACTTTTAATTAATTCATTTAATCCCAAAATTAATTCCAAATTAATTTCTGATTAATTATTAATTAAACAACATGATTTCTAATTAATATATTATTTTCATAACATATTACTAAATCATTTATATTAATTTATTATTCCAAATAATAAATCCAACTTTTCTCTTCAAAAGTCATCATGTCAAGTTGCTAGAATGAAGGCAACTCAAAATGATTGTGCTACTATCAATTCAAGTACATACCAATTATAGTTATGAGCTTAGACACCTAATCCAACATTCAAAATTGATAACTATAATTGCAAGTATAACTTCAAAATTGACCAGCACATTATAGCTCTCAAAAGCGGCTGTCGAACACTGACCTAGTCAGTTACGTGTCGTAAGATAAGTGATCATATAATTCTCCGTTCTGCAAAATATCATGTGGACAAATGACATGGAACATAATCATTCTCATTGTCCATCAATTTGTTTCTCGATTTCTGATTTGTAATGATAGAGAACTTAATTGAACACATAAATTCATTCATGACTAGGCCCGACACATAAGTCAACACAAAATCATTAAGGGGCCCAAGATATCGCTTTTCCCCTTAGGGCAAAAGGAACAAATAAACTTTGACTCATATGCTTGTACTATTTACTCATCAAATCATGCACAACAATATATTTTATAACATCAAGTTACTGATGCGTTTACACATTATCAATGCATAACCAACTTGTAAACAACAACTCATATATCTTGGTTTAAAGATTATACGATATTATCGTATAAGAATTACTCGTGATAAATTACATGAAGTAATTCTCTGAGCAATCCAAAACTTAAATCCCTATTTCAAAAGTACTCATGAATGTTGCAGCATACAATACCAGGAAGGTAACTATACTCCCACTAGCTTTGACAGATACACAAGATTCATCCTCACCTCTAGAGATGCCAAAGTCTTTAACCTTCTCATCAAAGCAAAGATTCCATCTACGAGAAGCTTGTTTAAACCCATAGATTGATTTCTCAAGCTTACCCACTCTGTTGGGGTATTTAGCATCCACAAAACCATTCGGCATACTCATGTAAACATCCTCAGCCAACTTTCCATTAAGGAAAGCAGTTTTGACATCCATCTGCCAGATTTCATAATGATGACACGCAGCTATGGCTAACATAAACCTAATAAATTTAATCTTAGCCACTGGTGAGAAGGTCTCATCATAGTCAACCCTTGGGGTTTGAGTAAATCCCTTCTCAACCAATTGAGACTTGAAGGTGTGCACCTTTCCATCTATGTCGTTCTACTTCTTGAATATCCATTTGCACCCAATTGTCTTACGACCTAGTACACTATCAACCAAATTCCAAACTTGGTTGTCATACATGGCTTGGATCTCGCTGTCCATTGCCTCCTTCCATTTAGGAGACTAAGGGCCCGCCAAGGCTTCCTTGTAGTTAGAAGGCTCTTCCAAATTTACCAATGTATTATCACTGATAACCGTATCACCATCTGTAGTAATATGGAAACCATAAAACTCTGGTGCCATTCTATCTCCAGTGGAATGTCTAAGTGGCAATGACTCGTCAATTGGTTCAACATAAATTTCTTCCTCGGGTTGAGTGCTATTGTTAGAGGTTCCTTCATCACTTAACTCTTGAATTTCTTCAAGATCAATTATACTCCCACTGTCCTCTTTGCATACGAGCTGTCTCTCACGAAAGACTCCCCTTCGTGCTACGAAGACCACGTTTTCACTAGGTCTGTAGAAAAAGTATCCAAAGGACTTTTGTCGATAGCTGATGAAAATACATCGCTCAGTTTGAGGTTCAAGCTTGTCGTTAGTCTCTCGTCTAACGAAAGCTTCACAACCCAAACCTTGATATATGCGAAAGAGGGAACCTCCCTGTCCACATCTCGTGAGGTATTTTGGTAACCTTCTTTGTTGGGACTAGATTAAGAATATGGGTGACAATCTTTAAGGCATACCCCCAAAATGAGATTGGTAGTGAAGCTCGACTCATCATGGAACGAACCATGTCCAACAAGGTTCGATTATGCCTCTCAACCACACCATTAAGCTGTGATGTCCTAGGAGGTTCCAATTGTGAAACAATTCCACATTCCTTGAGGTAGTCATGAAACTCGATACTAAGATAATCACCACCCCTATCAGATCTGAGCATCTTGATCTTCCTGCCCAATTGATTTTCGACTTCATGTTTCAATTCTTTGAACTTTTCAAAGGTTTCTAACTTATGTTTGATTAAGTAGATATATCCATATCTGCTATAATCATCGGTAAAAGCCACATAAAATCGATTTGCATCCCTTGTGGTGGATCTAAAGGGCCCACACACATACGTGTGTATTGATGGGTTTTAACCACTCTAACAACCTTATCGTGCACATGCAACCCTAAATAATTTGGATCTATGTTTTCTCTAATTATACATGCAATTTGATTTTCCAAAGCATTGTTCTAACTAGCATACAAATCAAAGGTACTTGAATAACAAAAACTAGTTATATGACTTACCTTTTCTTGTAGCTTATTAACTTGGACCTTTAAGATCCTAGCACCCCAAATGTGATGCCTCAAATGCTTCACACAACACCACTAACAATGGAGGACTTGAGAGAGGATTACTTGCACATAAAATCGGCTATGCTCTTCCAAAGATCACTAGTCTCCGATTTCATGTGCTAAGGGACTCCTTGTATAGTGTGGCAAGGATTAGGGTTACATCCATGTAAACCCTAATGTGCATGAACTTTCATCTTACTTAGGCTCCACGGGTTAAACCTGCATGGACTATCCATGGACTACCATATTGGTTTAGCCGAACCTAAATAACCATAGGTCCATACTATAAGAATCATTGATTTACCAAATCAACCCCTTACATTTAATTAGTCTTTTTTTAGTCACTAAATTAATTCCAAATTATTTCTTGATCAATACTAATAAATAATATGATTTCATATTGATATATTAGAACTTATAATATATTAATAAATCATAAATAACCTCTTCTCAAAAGTCCATCCTTACAAACTGTTCCGGTGAAATGCAACCCAAATAGAACATGCTACTTTCGGGTCAAGTACATACTAAATATAGTTATGGACTTAGACACCTTATCCAACATGTATAAGATCCAACAATCCTTCACCTCTTTCACAAGAACTAGTGAAAGGTGATTTAGTCATCTTTCCAAGCAAACAAGATTCACATGTATCATCTGACCTTAAGTTAAATGATTCCAACACTCCATCATTTTAGAGTTGGGAAATACGTTTCTTGTTGACATGTCCAAGATGGCAATGCCACAATGTGACAACCCAAAATATTTAGATTAAGCAAGGTCTAAATTGCAACCTTATTATAACGAAAACCTTGAAAACCATTAGGGCATAAGTGCATGTATATGAAAGTGTACACTTTGGAAGTCACATACAAGGTAATCTCTTGAAACTAAACAAGTTTATCTAGGAAAAACTAGGCAAATGGATTTGGTTAAGAATCACATTATATAGATATAAGAACTTGTGTTATGTTGCAACCTTGAATGCTTGAACTTTAAAGCCACCACTTTGAGCTTTCTAAACACTAAAAGCATATACACATTTATAAAAATCATCCATAACATAAACACATTTAAGGATATCAACTTTGACCATAAACACCTCTATTGGGCCATCCTTGGCCGTGAACCCAAAGAGAAACCACTTTAGAACCGTGAACACCCCCTTAGTGGACCTGCTTGGGAATAAACACCATACTAGGAAGGAACTTTAGGCGTAAACACCTTTGGTGGACCACCATTTGGCGAAAACACTTTAATAAACCAAAGCTTGGCCGAGAACCTCCTGGGTGGACCACCATTTGGACGTGAACTCAAAAGGAAAGCACATTAAGGGCGTAAACACCATCATTTTATGGTGTTTACGGATTAAGGGAAGGAATAAGACAAAAGGTGTGGACTTTAGGATGTGATGTCCATTTCCATTTCCCATGCAAATCACAGTTTTCTACATAATACCCAATGTACAGCCAAGCAACACTTAATTATCCTTCAAATATCCATAAACTTACCCATCCATTAAATCCACGTCCAGTAGTCTTGCGTTCACTTTGATCACTTCTCTCATTCTCTATTTCTTTCACTTCCAAGAACTTTCCTCAAATAACAAACTAGGTGCTCTTCAAAGATCATCATCATCTAAGTGGTCCTAAGCATTTTGGTAAGCAAATTTGACATCCTCTATTAGTTTAATACACTCTTGTGTAAATTTGAAAATCTTTACACACTTTCTCATATGTGAAACCCTTAGGATATCCATAACTCCAAGAAGTCTTTCAGCAACACTCAAGAAACTAGCTCGAAAATCACCACCTTCTTCCTTCAAAGCACCCAAACCAAACCAAGGCGAGCTTCATACACCCATATTTTCAAGATTTTCTATGTTTTAAGGGGGGAGAATTCAAGTCAAGCTTTGTTTATTCCACAAATAACTATAAGTTTTCCACCTTTATGTTAAGGATAAATTCTTATTTGTACAAGTTATGGTATTCTCTAGTTTTGATATAAATATGGTGATATGTATATATTTATAAGCAAAACTAACATGACCAATGTTATAAAACCATAAGAAAAGTTAAGATCTATAAACTACATGCTTTTGGGAATCTTTATTAAAAGATAGTTTCTACTAGTAAGCTTTGATACAGTATATCCATTTACAAATCTAGTGGGTTTCATACCTAAGTCATATGTTTTGAGTTCATATTTTTCATTCTGGAACACACCTTTACATTTATATAAAAGGGTATATAAATAATTTCAAACCAAAAAGATAAACTATAATCGGTACAGTTTGGAAGTCACGAATTATGTTTTCAAAGACACTTTTAATCATTTAAAGGTATATATATCCTGTTTTTACAAGAAAAAGGAGTCATTGTTCATGTAAATCTGTTAAGGCTCTTGTGAGACACCTTTAGTCGTACCTACCTAGTGTACGTGGTAAGTCCTGTTAGTAATAACCAGAGTCTCATGGAAGGAGAATGGGAGTTTGTATATATATATCTATATGGGGTTGACACCCCACACCTGAGCTGATCGCTACAGCTAAACAGGCCAGTCTAGGGTGACACTCTGTCATATTAGTATGGTTATAATGACTCACATAAAGATAAACAAAAAGATTTTTGGGTTTACGGGAAGCTTATACTTCATTAGTTTTATTGAAATAAATGAATCTATAAACTATTTGCTGTACGATATTCATCTCCACCGAGGTCTTAAGGTTTAAGACCACACTTCATCTTTAAGGAAAATATTGCATTTTTATGGAACTATATATTTGTACTTTATAAGTGAATGATATACACCCCATTAGTTTTTATAAAATAAAAAACTATGTTTCGTATATTATGTAAACTAATTTCACAACTTCGTTCTTAGGGTTTTAAGACCACAACCCTCGTGATAGATTGTTATCAGAGCATTGTTTATAGTGCACTAGTATATCAAACCATACAAGATATACAACTATAAATACAATGGGACTAAAACACTTTGAATAAAAGTATACTTTAAAAATATAAGTACTTTATAATAGTATACATACTTACTAGAACAGTGTCATATTAAGAACAAAACAAAAGTATTTAAATGTTGGATACTATAGTCAAGCCTAGACCGTTATGTAATTGTATCTGAGATAAATATAGCCTGATCAACTATATTTATTTGAGATACGGTCAACATGTGTTTGGGAGTGATAGTGGTGTTGCAACAAGCCTAAAACTTACCAACTATACATGCAAGAGAACATTAGAATCGAACATCAATTTTAAAATACTATAGGAGTATTTTATGATACCATATAACCCCCCACACTTAAAATCTTCCACGTGTTTCTCATACCTCTATTCTCGCACAGACGGCATGGCTGAACATCATCATGAAGACCCCCACTATCCTGCCATGGCAGCCGATGAATGGGTCGAGGAGGAGCCAGAAGAGGTTCAAGAGGAAAACCCAAAAGTGGGTCCTGAAGAATACCAAAAGATGGACTATGAGGGGGAGAATTCTGATGAGGAGTTAGGTGAGGATGAAGGCACCAGAGATGTCCTTAGCAAGCCTTACCCTACAGGAGCAATTCCAAACCAGCATGCAGACTAGGGGGACCTTACCGATCGTCTACGCTCCTTAGTGGAGGAAGTGGCCACCATAAGGCAACAACTCATTGTGGCTGAGGCTACAGCAGTCTCAGTAGAGCAAAGAGCGGAAGATGCCACTCGTGAAATAAGCGAAATGGCTGAGCACGTTGTGTGCTATTTTGACATATGAACATCACTACACTACTCGTACTTTGTCCTAGGTTTATTATGTCTTTCGTTACAAGTAGTAGTGTTAAAACAAGGGAGGTACACCCTCCAAAAACTCATGTAATCGGAATCAACTAAGTGTAATGATATCTATGTACTCTTTTGATGAACTTAACATTCGCACAATACCTATTTCCACTCTCCACCTTAAATACATCATAGGGATGTAGGTTGAAACATTGAGAATCATTCAACAAAACCTGAAATTTATATGTAAATATAAATAGGTAAAGTACAACTAGAAATGCCCATAGTTATTTACAAGCTTGCTTCTCATCGTGCAACAGAATCATGTCTTCCCACGGAAATAAGCAGCCGACCAGTGAGACACCAATTCTACAGATAGACGACGCTACATTCCAGGCCGTCGTAATAGCTACAGTGACAACCGTCATGGCGCAACTCCATGCTAACAACACCAATGAAAATGGAAACAGTATCGACAACTCCTACCATAGTAACAACCAAGGAAACCACCAAGTGACAACTTACCAAGACACCCCAAACCCCAAACCTAGGAACATGAAGCGAAGGTCTGGGAGTAAGAAAAAAGGACAACTAACTCAAGGACCCTCGAAGAAACAACATATGGTTGTTGTCCATACTACCATGACACCTGCTACACCCACACTAGTGAGCCCATATGCTGGAAACCCACCAAGATGCAACAAGTGCAACTTCCATCATAAGGGAGCCTGCCGGGAGTTACACTACAATAGGTGCAACAAGAAGGGGCACACCACCCATTTCTGTAGGACTCCAGCCCAGCACACCACTCCAACCCCCAATGTTGAAGTAAGCCCAGTATGCTATTTATGTGGTGAAACGGGGCACTTTAAGAGAGATTGCCCAATAGTGAGAAATGATGGAGGAATTTAACAGTAGGATATGAAGAAGCAATGAGGAAACCTTCTGGAATTTTTGGTATGTCCCCAAACAATAATATTTCAGCATCAACTTTTCACCAAAATCTTTATCAAATACATTAAAAATCACAAATTGTTTCCTCATCCGAATAAAAACATGTCATTCATATAAAAATTAAGGATCCTTATAGGTGAGCTATGATGGCTTAGTGTACACATTTTAAAGTCATAACAAACTGATCATAACAAGAAGGTAATGAGTGCAACACTATGTCAATAGCCAATTCCTCATCAAAGTTAACATTGAGCTTCAAGAGACGATCCACATATCGTTGCATGTGTTGCAAGTGGCTCGTGACGGACTCTCCATCCTTCATCTTGCTGGTTATGAGAGACTTCACAATTTCATACCTCTCCTGACGAGCTTGTTGATGATACTTTTCCATTAAGTCTTTATTCATCTCATATCGCCAACAGTCCTCATAGAATCTCTAAAGCTCTAGAGTCATAGTAGAAACTATGATGCACGACACTTTGGTCGTATTGTTGCAATGTCTCCTATACTCTGCAATTTGTTCAGGAGTAGCTTTAGTTTCATCAATCTTGTTCAGCTCTTTTTCGAGAACATATTCCTTGTCCTCGAATCTCAAAGCCATGTTGACGTTGTGAATCCAATCATTATAATTGGATCCATCAAAGGTGACTTTTGAACAAATGCTCAAGAAAGAGAAGTGGTTGGAGGAGCCATAAGCGTTATTGGAAGTTGACATCTAAAAGAGAAGAAAGACAAGTTTTGATTAAATAGAAAATCCTCAATATAACACCCAAATGAAATACTAAGGCTAGGACCCAACACAATAATTCACAATTTAGAAAAGGGAAGTCGTAATTCAATTGTGAAATATTTGAAGGTATGTAAATGACGATTTACCAATTTCACCACGAAAAACGAAATTTTAAACGAATTAGGTTTTAAATGAAATTCGTATATGTTTTGAGACTCATTAAACTATTCAATGGCATGTTTAATCTCGATTATGCCCTTTCCATTTGTGACTGGGATAATGAGGATCACAAACAAGGTGTGAATAACCATGCAAATTATCTTGGTACTCTCGATGTCATTTATCACCTAATTAATGTGCAGGTTAACCACACACGCTCCATTAATCAATGATAATTTACGAGCTACCCATTTTCACCGTTTATCAGTCCATATTAGTGTGTCAGTTAACCACACATGCTCCATTAATGACTTTAATAAATTGCAATGTGCAATTTCATGGATTAGCATCAAATTCACATTTTCCTAAAGTAACTAAGATTGGGAATTTTATGAAAACATTTACGCACTTTATTTATTTCATTATACGTATTAATGAGAGTTTAGTGTCCTATCAAACCCGTTCGACTAACGACCCTCCACCGATCAAGGAAGCAGTGGGTGAGAGTGGACACCTATTCAACTGCCATTTTATAGGCAGTTTCCTTATACCCCCTTATAGATCGACTTCATAAATGAGGCCTACTAACGATAAGACTAATCAACTTTTAATGTTACAATATATATAAGGGTGTATTTAACATTTAGAATACTAAGGTTCTTAAATTTAAAATTTCCAAAATTAAACTATTCAATTTAAATTTTAAATTTCGAAACCAAGGATGTATTTTTAAAACCTTTCAAAAATACTAGGTTATTTTTTTAATAATTAAATTAACAAATTAATTTTATCTTTATCTAAACAATTTAACCCAATCATGAATTCATGATAAGTATATAAGTTTATCCAATTTTAAACCATTAAAACGAATTTAAGGTAATTATCCTAATCAATCCATGCAAGATTTATCAAAATCGAAAATATGGGATCTGACAGAGCAACTCGTCGAGTCTGGGCAATGCACTCGTCGAGTTGATGCTAACTTGTCGAGTTCCAATATGAACTCGTCGAGTTCGATGAACAGAATGATGATTGTATTCCCTTCTCATTATGACAATTCACAATTACATCATATTCAACAAAAAACTATCCTAGTCTCTGATACCACTGACAGGTTTTGAGCATAACAACAAATCATATGTGTTCATGCAACCCTAATGCTTTGGATCGACGTTTTCACTAGTTGAACATGAAAACTTGAATACAAAAGAGAAACCCTAGGAAGCTAATAAAAATTTTGAAATCTATATAGAACTAGGGTTTAAATGCATACGTTTATTGTTATGTAGTAATAACAATGAAACCTTAAAGATCCTGAAGTCTTGAAAGCGAGTGCCTCAAATACGACACCTCTAATCACTTACAAACACTCTATGTAAGAGGATGAGAGGATAGAGGAGGAGATAGCATTATAATTTCAACTCTACTAGGGTTAGGAAGCATGTAGCTGAAAATCGAAGGGGTTGAGTCTTTATATAGCTTGTTGGTTTCTTAGAGCCAAAGCTAGGATTTACTGGAGGAAACCATAATTTCCAGCTTAAGGCCTAAGCAGCCAACGCACTCTCATTCATAAGGCCTTGGACGAAAGCTTATAGGGCCTCCCTATAATTTCCGTCCACTCCTTCCATGGAGGCCATTACCCCAATTTCACAACTATCAATAAATTGCAAAACAACCCGTTATACTTTTAATTAATTCCTTTAATCCTAAAATTATTTCCAAATTAGTTTCTGATTAAATATTAATTTAACAACATTATTCTTAATTAATATATTATTTTCATAATATATTAATAAATCATTTATATCAATTTATTATTCTAAATAATAAATCCAACTTTTCTCTCCAAAAGTAATAATGTCAAGTTGCTAGAGTGAAGTCAACCTAAAAGGACTGTGCTACTATCAATTCAAGTACATACCAATTATAGTTTTGAGGTTAGACACCTAATACATCAAATATATGATCTTAAAGGGTCACACTAACAACAACTTGATTAAAAAAATTTATTTTTTAGAAATTGATTTTAATAAATATTTATAAGCTCTTATAACTAACTGAATTTATTCATTTCATCGAAATACTAATTTTCAATGGAAAATAACATAATATATATATCATCATGTATGATTTATTAAGTAATGTATATTATTTTCGACTAGAAAAACTATTTTGACTTTTAGCTAAAAGTTAAAGTTTATATCTTATAAAGAGTTATAAGAATTTTATAAAACTTTCATCTCTTTTTATACAAAAAAAAAAGATGAGCTTGTTTCTAGGAAACAAGAATGGTCTTTTGAATGTAATAACGGAAAGTAAGCATGGCTTAAGATGTGTTATAGACATGTAGGATTTAGGGTTTATCGAGTGTTTAAAGTGTTAAGAACTATTGGATTACGATTTAGCTTTATGAAGGCTTTCCTCCCTTCATTTCTGGTGACTAAAACCGTATCTCCCTCATACTCTTTCATATTCTCTCTTGCAAAGAAGATTTAGATGATTCCTTGCTTGCATTTTACTCTCTTTAAGTCATATTTGGATATGAACTAAAAGCTTAAGAGCTTTGACTAGCATCTTTATCAAATCAAGGTCTTGTTGGTGTTCCCATCTAAGGTGATGTTCCACTTTACATTCTACATCTACATTTAAGCTTCCGTTGAGGATTTAAAGGACTACAAAGGTTGTCGTCTTCTTATTTCTTATTTGGTTGATGTTTTTCTTTCCAAACATTGCAAGAAGATCCTTGATGAGTTTAAACTAGTTTTATGTTATTCGAAATTTTAAGTCTTTTGTTTCCTAAATCTTGAGTTTTTGAAATTAATTTTTGCATAAAAACACAACAAGGACATCAATCTAAAATTTGGATGATATCGATTGATAATTAGACATATATAAAGGGGTATTTCATATACTTTTCCACATCTTTTATAGAAAAAATATGATAAAAGATACTCGATTGCTATATATTTATATTTTGCAGCTAAAAAGGACTTTGTGTTGGAATTTATGCTAAAAAACATAATTATTGAGCATATTTTCATGTATTAAAAGCCAAGGAAGATAGTTGGAAATTTTCATGAAGACAACTGATACATAAATGCTACATATTAATATTTTGACATGATTTAAATCAACTACTTAAGGCTAAAAGTAAATTCAAGGTTACATACAATATATATATATATATATATATATATATATATATATATATATATATATATATATATATATATATATATATATATATATCAGAAAGAAGAAATAATTCCAGAAGGGGGAATGGAAAAAGTAGAAAACAAACCCAAGATGTCGAAGAAGGCCAAGAAGAAGCTCTTGGAATATTTGGTTTCCTTATATTTTTCTTTTATCCTTTTAGTTTAGTTTATGGGATAAGTCTCGATTGAAATATCTAGAATGTTCAAGAATCATATTAAAGTGATATTGCTAATTAACATATGATACGAATGGGTCACGCTAACAACTTGATGCAGTTGATATTTATTAGAAATTGATTTTAGTAAATATTCAATAAAATCTTATAAATAATTGGAAATTATTTATTTCTAGGAAATACTAATTTTCTTTAGTAAATAAGATTATATAATTCATATGGTACAAATTATTAAGTCATGTACAAAATTTTGGACTAGAAATACTCTTTTTTCTTTTACCAAAGAGTTAAGGTTTATATTTCATAAAAGAGTTTATAAAATTTACAAACTTTATATATTTATTACTAGTAAAAAAGATGGCTTTCTTTGTGAGTGAAAATTTTGGTGTTTTGATTAGTTTAATCAAAAGTAAGAAAACGTGGGGAACATCATGTCTTAGGTGCATGGCTTGACTAAAAAGTGTAAGACCATTTGTGTAAAGTTTGGAGTTTATGAGGCTTGCAGTCCTCTTCCTTTTTAACACACACAAACTATACCATGCTAAAAGAGTTAGAGTTTCTCTCACTTTTGATCATCTTATGAAGAGCACTTACTTGTATTTTCTCTCTTGAAGTTCATATTTTGATCTGAACTTCAACCTTATGAGTTTGACGAGTTTTACAAGACTAGCATCTTAAATCAAGTTGAGTTTTGGTTGTCTTAAAGGTTTCTATATTCTCCATCAACCGCCAAGCCTCCCCTTGAGGATTCAAAGACGACAAAGGTCGTTATATTGTTCTTTTTCTTCTTTGGTGCTTGTTTTCATTCCAAACTTTGCAAGAAGATCCATGGTTGGTTATAACTAGTTTATAATTGTTCAAAAATACCCAAGTCTTCCGTTGATAAAATCTTGTTTTTGAAACTAAATTTAAATACAAACCCAACAATTGCTATCATAGTCATCCTTGGAAGTTTGGTTAGATTTTATAATTTTCTAAAATCTTAGTTTTTTTAAAATATGGATAACTTGATTTTGCAAAAAATGAGTGTAACACCCAAGATTTTGAAAGCCAAGAAAGTAAAGGAAACCCTAAATTTGGGAGGAACTCGGCGAGTCCAAGGAAGGACTCGGCGAGTCGGAGCGGGGTCCGGGTCGATAAGAAAGTGACCAACTCGACGAGTCGGCCAAGTGGACTCGGCGAGTCTGGTCTGTGCGAGGATAACCCTAAATCCGGGGCTTGGAGCCTATTTAAGCATCTCAATCTTCTTCCTAGGGCTCCTTTACAGTCTCTCACACCCAGAACGCCGCACCTTAAGCCCCCATTGGGTTCATTCAAGCTTTTAGCCATTTTGAGTGGGTTTAAGGAAGAAGAAGGAGTGGGAATCCTTGAAGCATCAGGGAGTGGCTTTGGATCTGAAGTTTGGGAAGCATTTCAGAGCATTAGAAGGTATCAATTCGTTTCTCTCCTCCAGATTTTCCCTTGGTTATGAGTTTTGGGGCTTTTAAGCCATGTTTAAGACCAATCTTGAGCTTGAGGTCCAGATCTGAGGTTGCTACCTCAGATCCATGTTTATTTTGGTTTGTAACCCCAGAAAGTATCAGCCATTGGGTGGAAGTTGGAGCCTCTTGGTCCTAAACCCTAGCTATGGGTGTATTTTGCCTAGATCTCCCTCTCTACACGTAAAGTTTGCAACTTTACGTGGGGAATAGGCTTGGGAAGGGTAGATCTACAGTTTGGAGTTCATGCATGACTCGGAAGTCCTCTGCATGTAAGTGGATCTTATTGGACTCGGCGAGTCCTTCGAGTGGACTCGGCGAGTAGCTTGAAGACGAGGAGGAACTCGACGAGTGTGATGAACAGCTCGTCGAGTCGGATGAAGATAGGCATGAACTCGGCGAGTTGGATGAACAACTCGGCGAGTTGGTTGAGGATTGCCGTGTACTCGACGAGTCTGTTCTTAGACTCGGCGAGTCAGGTCGCGTGGTCCCAGACCCTTCGAGTTAAGTCTCGAGTCAGCGAGTCGAGCCAGGACTCAGTGAGTCGGTCAGGACAGGAATCGGGAACAGTAGACTCGGCGAGTCAGGGGCTGACTCGGCGAGTAGAGTCGCGAGTGGAAAGACTCTGGAATTATGAACTCGGCGAGTCAGTAGGGCGACTCGACGAGTAGGGTTGACCTGGAAGGCTGACCTTGACCAGAGTTGACTTGGTTGACCTTTGAAGGTCAGTTAGACTAAGTGTTATGTTGATACTGGTAGCTCGGGGAGCTAGCGGAGCAGCAGTTCGGAGTCAGTGGTCAGGTAGCGGTCAAAGGGGTTAGCAGCAGCGGTTCAGCAGTATCAGGTGAGTTTCCCTCAGTATGAATGGGTCTACGGCCACAATGCCGGCCCATGTAGTTATGAGTAGAAGACCCGGGGGTTAGCCCTAGGCATAGTATGCTAGTATGATATTCGGACGAGGTCCAATGATAGAGGGCGGGTGCCCAAGGAGTAGTTTATGTGACAGTTTATACTTGTCGTCTGTGTGATACTTGTATGTGCCTGGTAGGGAGGTGAGTGTGGGCGAGGTCCCGTATCTCACCAATAGCAGAGTGTGGATGGTGTTCCACATCTCAGTAGCAGCAGAGCAGGGGCGAGGCCCAAGTTAGAAAAGGAGTGAGGGTGGGCTGGGCCCATACCTCACTATCAGTAGGAGTATGGACGAGGTTCCATGACTCATCAGTAGCAGGACACGGGCGGGGCCCAGAGATAGGCGAGGCCTTAGAGCAAGAGTTGTTAGTATATGTTTAGTTTATGTAATGTTATGTGATATGTTTATGTGCTATTATATGTTAGAGGGCGAGGCCCTATGACAGGCGAGGCCTAAGTGAAACAGATCTGTATCCGAGCGGGGCTCGAAGCCAGGCGGGGCCTGGAGCGGCAGGGCCGTTGTAGCGGGCGAGGCCCGAAGTAGGGGGCGAGGCCCCGGATAGCGGGCGTGGCCTAGTATGTGCAGTATGTGGTTATGCATGGTATGTGGTAAGGTGGGGAACTCACTAAGCTTCGTGCTTACGGTTTTCAGTTTTGTTTTCAGGTACTTCCGGTAGCGGAGGGAGGAGCTCGGAGTGATAGCATGACACACACCATAGATTAGTCAACCTGGGAATGTTTACTCTGATAATAAACATGTGTTTTGAAAACCTATACTCAGATTATGTTTTGGAATGATGTCTTTGGTTAAAGTAATGTTTTATTAAAAAGAAATTTTTGGTCTTAAATTTTGGGATGTTACAATGAGTTCGTACATATTTTCTATGACAACTTTATAATTATTATTTTATATGACAAAAGTTTCTTACATATTTTTTTTATTTAAAGTTGTCTTAGAAAAACAAAAGTTGTTTAATGTAGATGTTGATATGTATGATGTGCATAAACTAGCCAAAAACCTTTGTGTTGTTGTGTTTGTTCTTTTTTTGAAAAATGCTTGTAATAATTTATTTATTCATATGATATGTAATAAATTAAACATATTAGTTTTCTTGGTTTATTTTTATAAGTAATAGATTAGTTTTTAGAAATAATTTATTTGTACAAAAATGTAACAAGAAATAAAGATGGAGCAATTTTTTGAAAACAAAAGAATAATTTTCGCAATAAATAAGTGTACAGTGAAAATAGTGATAGTTTCTTCAAATTGTAGCTAAAATTGTCATTGATGGTTATTCCTCGAGGGTTGTTAGAGCATTTATGTCAGTTTCTGCAACACTTTCTGATTCTTTAGTAGTGATCAACTTTAATTGATAGGGTAAACGGTCCCTTCAATTACAAATCAATACTATTCTCTCTAATCCTTATCTATGATGATATCTTAAAATTTCTTATATCATAATATCTCACTCAATTGGTTTAAAAGAAAATTGAATTAAATAATGAACAAGTCATTACTAATGTTATCACAATTTTCTCTATAGTCTGATCAAGTATGTTTCTTTTATTTTCTTGCTCATTTTAGATTTTTACTAAAATCTATTTTCTCAATTGCATTGTTGTATACTTACCTCTTAACCATGTTGCAGTTTCTTCTCAACTGTGTCGCGAACCCAAAGTACATTTTCATCTTTTTCTTAAAATATTACTCCGACTCTTTGTCGATGGTTTACTTGAATGGATATGGAAAACGATCTCGACGATTTCAATCAAACACATCATTCTCCATATACCCCTCAACAACTCTAGTTTAATATCACTGTTCGTTCGATAACTCTAACTCAAACATATTCATTTATTCTTTTGGTAGTTTTAACTCTAAAAACCAAAATTTATCATCTCAACCCTATTAAAGACAATAAATTTATCAATTCTAGTAACTCTAAACGAGTTATCTTATATACGACTTGTAGATACTGTGATTACACAATGCTTATGAATTCTAGAGAGGATAAATCATTTCATGCATTTACACATAGTGGACGTGTCAAGAGGCAACTCTATTCGTGACGCGATATATCAATGTGCCTTGCTACTTTTAACTCTACTATTACAATTGTACTATTTACAATTTAAACTCATTATTCAAAACATTCCCGCTCATGGGCCTTCTCCACCATCTCTTTTAGGGTCTTGCACCCTGTAAAGCTCACAAACTCATGAATATCATCCCTCAACATGGAATGATACCTCGGCCTCCTCATATCCTCATCCGCATCATACTGCAGGATCAATAGTTCTTGTTCCCGAAACTTGGCAGTGATCTCCGTCACAGTCTTGGTGGTCTGCTGAAGCTCCTGAACTCCCTCATCAACTGTTGCACCTAGATAGGTGGTGCAAACTCCAAATCAATCTGCCTAACAAACTCAACCCACGTCATCTTGGCTACACCAGGTTCCCCCACCTGACTAGTCACCTCTCCCTACTAGTCTCGGGCTCTATCTCTCAGCATACATGAAGCAAAACCCACCTTTGCTGCATCAGGGCAAGAACTCGTGCAGTGGGCATTATTTATATCCGCCAACCAACATCGGATAACAATGGGTTCCCTGACCCCAGAAAACTCCGGCAACCTAAACGCCTTGAACTCCCAAAACGAGGGAGTTCGGGCCCCGACCTAGCCCGCAACAATCTCGACTTTGAATGCCCTGAGCCTCTCCTCCATGATCTCCGTCATACCCTCGTTAAATGTCCCAAATATAACTGGGGTAGCGTCAAGGATGCCCCTAGTAACCTTGGCTGCAATGAGCTAACACAGCCTCTCGTCAATGGGCTTGGTACCATCGCCCGAACAAGATCTAGATCTCGATCCAGATCCCCCAGCTCCATGTTGTGTCACCACCATACTGAACTACAATGTCATAAATCATAATGTTCATGATATCCAAAAAAAGGGATCCTCCCTCACCGGTCCTCCTTAGAGCTTCCAGATCTAAAATCAGTTTGGGTACAGTGTAACACTCGTGTTTCTACCCTAGGCATTTATATTAAGGTGATAGTCTAGGTTAACCTTTGTAACTCATTTTGAAGAAATGAAAAGGAATTATGTGAATATTATGTGAATTATGTGTTTTATGAATAATTATTAGGGTTTAATTAATTAAGAATAAAAATGAGTGTCAAAAATAAATATTAGATAAGCCGATATCTTTACATAAAGCTGTAGTGGTTGAAACAAGGGTTACAGGGATATAAATAATACCAAAATCCAAGTTATAACGAAGAAGTTATGGTCTGTCGAAGTTTCGGGATCAACCAGCACAGGGCCGAATGTCGTAAAAAGTGAGTTTTTGATAAACTACTTTTTAGCCTTAGTGATCTAAACGAAAGTCGTCGTGCTCGTTAAACCGAGAGTATGTATAAAAAGAACGCCCAAATCTGACTTCGTATGAGGAAGTTATGATTTTTCGAAGTTTCAGCTTAGTAGTAGATAGCTAAAAACTCGAATTTTAGATCAAGTGATTTTTAGCTGACACAACCTAAATGAGAATTGAATGTCTCGTCATTAGTAGCACAACGGTAAAAAGTCTGATGAAAACGGACGTCGGATGAAGAAGTTATGAAAATTTAACGGATTTCCTGTCCTGGTCAGTTAAAAATAATAATATAAAAATTAAATTCAAAATTAGCCGACGAAGTCTAAACAAAAGTTGTAGAGCGTAATTTTACCTACGCGTGCATATAATGAACGTCAAAAATGGAGCTCGTATGCGAAAGTTATGGATTTTAGAAGTTTTGCATAAAAACCGAGAAAATTCGCATAGTCACGTTCTTGCCACGTCACCCTCGCTCAAAACGTGCCACGTGTCCAAAATACTGCTGAGTCATCCGAGCTGCTGAGTCATCTGAACTCCTGATCTGATCCGAAGTGGTCCACAGAGAAGGCGACACGTACCCTCTAGCACATGTCCGAACCCTCGCAAGGCTGCCACGGATGCCCCTACTTCGGACCTAGGCTTCGGTCCAATCACAAGCTGCCAGCAGCCACTTCGCACGCGCAGCCCATGTGCGATCCCTTGGATCTGCGACGCGTGGCTTCTTCTCAGCCCTTGGATCAGAAGTCTCGCCCCTATAAATAGGAGGGTACGAGACCTCCCGTGTATATTTTGGAAACTTGTCACTTTTAGCCCCTAAACCCATATTTCTTTCATCTTAACATCCCCCAAAGCCCCGGTATCGATTATAACCCCCAGAATACTCCACGAAGTGCCCGAGAAGCCCGAAAAATTTATCTTTTCGGTTTCGAAGCTCGACCTTCGCAAAGTCCGGTTTCTCAATAAAACTCCCGGTTTTATTAGAAACGATCGTGTTAAGCAACGAATTGCTGCCCGTCAAAAATCATGTGAGTGTGTACTCACTTTCATCTTACACCTAGATATGGATTATTTTCTATAAAATACGTGCTATGTGTAATTATATTAAGTGTTTATTTGAGGTGATTGTTGAATAGATGTTTTATACAAGTTTTAAACTGTATATGCTTTTTATCTACAAAATATGTTGGGTAGAACATGGGTAGATGAAATAGTTGATGTGTGTTAAAATGGTGAGAGGCCTCGATGTTGTTTTTGTTGTTGTTGTAGTCATCTAGCGGAGTATAGATGACGACCACAGACCCTTCTAGACAGTCCAGTGGAACACTAGCAGGTTCGCAACTTATAGGTGTTGATGAACTAAATGTTCATTGGTGTACTCCATCCCCCTCATGGTTGCCTTTAGGAGATGTATGGCTGAGGAGACCCTTTAGCAGTAGTGTCCATCCCGATGATATTCCTTAGGCTAGGTCCCTTGTGATAGGTGTTTAGGGACGTAAAGTGAGGACAACGGGAATGGGTTATTAGGGTTATTGTTGATTGCTGAACTTGATAAGTATATTATTAATGTGGGTTGAAAACGTTATATGCTCACCAGGCTCCCAAGCCTGACCCACTCAGTTTTTATGATTACAAGTAGTGGACCCCGAGCATAGTCGAAGGACGATAAGAGATTTTTGATTATAGGCCAGTAGTTGTAAATAACTGTTGAAAGGCTTATAATGTCTTGTTTATGCTTTTGATCTGTATCGGAACATGACATCCCGAGGTTTTGATATGAAATGAAACTATACATTTCTTAAGGAAAGATTTTGATAAGCTTTTATCATGTTTTGTTTTGGGGACAAATTCCGCAACATCTTTTAAAAATATTTCTCTGATTTTATTTTAAAAAGCATAAATTAAATCGGTCTTTTCTGATCGAGAAATTAGGGGATGTCACATACAGGTCCTGTGTTTTCAGTAGTACGGACCCAATACTACCTTCCACACCTACCTGTACCTTCCCCAAGGCTCTATCTGATAACTCCAATTCGTCACATAAAACAATGTATCCCACAAGCTACAATCATCACTCAAATCCTAGGTTATCCTAAGATTTGCTCTACCCACATCAATCAAACCAACTCTGAAGGACCCAATTTTCAAAATAATTTTTTCATTTTTAACTTGTCGAAAACACTTTCCATAAACCATAAAATCTCAATACAGTTGTTTTCAAACTCTTAACAATAACAATATTATTTCTAATCATCAGAGTGTCCCCTAAAAATGTCGGAGAGAGAGTGAATGTTGCACCATCAAGCCTTGACCTTTCCCTTGGGCTCAGATGTACCTGAAACAAATCCCCAAACTGTAAGCTAATTTTATTGAGTTCCCCAGAGCATAGCCCACACAATCCACTTAATCACATAATCATATTAGTTATAAAAGCTACATAAACCACATAAGCCATGCATACAAACATATAAGGATGTCGTGGGTTTCCTCCCAAGGTCTTACTCCAAGATGCCATGGGCTCCCACATGGTCTTACACATAAGCGTCATGGGCTCCCACATGGTCTCTTAGCTGGAATGTCATGGGCTCCCCCACATGGTCTTACATCCAAGTGTCATGGGCTCCTCCCATGGTCTTTACTTGACAATCCATGGGCTCCCCCACATAGTCTTACATCCAAGTGCCATAGACACCTCCTATGGTCTTCCCTACAAGTATCACATATATAGCTAACATAAAACAAAGCATAAATACCTATCATACAACATATCTCTAGGATAATGAGTGTACCACATATCACAAAATGGGCCGACCTTGGTGCCTTAGACCCATTGGTATGGTGAGGAAACTCACCTCTCGTGAATGTTGAACTAACAAGCTAAGATCAGATAAATCCCACGTGCTGCTCCAACTCAACCGCCTATAATCATCATGTGATTAACTTGTCGCAATCACAAAATACCATAAATGCCCTCAAAGTCAACCCTGGTCAAAGTCAAAGTCAACAGTCAATGTTAACCTCAACTCGCCGAGTGCATCCAACAACTCGTCGAGTTACCTGAGTAACTCGTCAACTTACCGAGTTACTTGTGTAACTCGTCGAGTTCCTCAATATCCAGAAGACCGAAAACTCGTGTTGACCGAAAACTCCACACCTTCATTGCACTCATTCAGAAACTCGAATACGGGTAAACCATACCCGACTCGTCGAGTCGACTAAGGGACTCAACGAGTTCCTTCAGTCCTTTTTGTGTTCAGTCCTTTCTAGTGAGATCCAAGGTCCCAAAATTCAGATCCAACTTCTCCTAGTGTAGTTACCACGTAAAGTTGCAAACTTTACGTGCATGCAAGGCCTCATAAGGCTCAAACACCAAGACTAAGGTTCCTACAAGGTCTTAATTCATGGAAAGGGCCTAAGCTAGATAAACTGAGCAACTTTATGTCATTGAAGACCTAGAGGTGTCTAGATCTGGAACCATATCCTTGTGACAAGTCCATATGACACCCTTTTGGCACCAAAAGTGACCATTTACATCCAAGAAAAGATATCTAACCATCTAAAGGTTAAGGTAGTAACTTTATACCTCAATATGGTCACCAATACAGGGTAGATGTCAGATCTACTACTTCCCTCTTTGTTGCTTCTTCATCAAGCTCCAAAATCTTCCAAATCACACAAAAAAAATCACTCTCAAAAGCTCTCTTTCTCTCTCAAGAAGGTGAAAGGCTCAAACTAGGGTTTCTTTGGCTATAGGAACAATGGAAGAGGCTGAACATGAGCCATAAGTTCATTAAATATGGTACAAACTCCTGAAAATTAGGGTTTCTCTTTATAGTACCTACTCGTCGATTCGGGTCCTCTGACTCGTCGAGTAGGTCTGAAGTCCTGCATCCTCATAATAATCTTTACTCAATGAGTTGGAGCTCCTTAACTCGTCGAGTCCATGCACAAAACCCTAAAAATTAGATAAATTAAATAATACCTGGAACAGGTGTTACATTGATACTGATGTTATTGATTTCTTCAATGATGTTTGATTTTTTTGTAGTGATTTAGTCATACTAAGAATTTTATCTTATTATTATAACTTGTTGCTTATTCTATTTTTTTCTTCTTCCTGCTGTCATAATTTTTCATCCATATGGCTTACTTAAATGTATTCCAAAATATCACTTGCAATTTTGATGAATCATTGTGCAACTTTAGTGCTCGAGAAGTTCTTGGATATAATGTTGCATCTCCTGCCCGCCAAGTGAGTAGTAGTCCTTTTTGTTATTCTTTATATCAGATATTAGTTAAAATATTTTATTGTTGTGCCTCTTTTTTTCCGTTGACAATATGACTTGTACCTATGTTGAGAAGGTAATATGATTGTATCTTTTGTTATTTTTAATCAAATTTAGCAATGCATATGTATTAATTAAAACCCGTTGTGAAGGTTACATCACTCAACTCTAATAGGTCATCTATAATTTTGGATATTGGATCTTTTTGAAATTGGTAAGAGTTTGCTTATGTTCATTTATACCAAAGAGTCAAGTATTTCCAATTTTTTAAATATGTGGAGGATCATGCTTGGGAAACAACGACATATGAATTCTTTTTATAGGTATTAGACTTAAATTTATGTTTTTACATCATCTGTATCATATAATTAAATATACAAATCTTCTTAACTGTGTTCTTGGTGGTCTTAGGAAAGTTGGGATAATTACTCGAGCATACTACTATTAAAGAACGTAACGACAAAAGAAGAAAAATAGTAGGTACACATGGATCTCCATAATATCAAATTCCTTTCCTCTGTATTTTCGTTGGTTGTTGATTTATGTTTGATTGTATGTTGTTTAGATATTTCCTCTTTTTTCATCATTTCCTCTTTAAAATTGTACCACCTTCCATCAAATTGATATTCTTTATTTCCAATTCAGTCTTTTGTGTTTCCCTTTGATCTTAATTCCTAACCCATATCGATTTTAATACATAATAATTTGTTTAATAGGGAATCGTTGTATTTTGCTTTATATTCATGGAATCAGAAGAACTATTGAAGTAGGTTTAAGAAGTCATATTGATAAAAATTCGGCATCAATGAAAAAAGGTGCTTACATGCTACTTATTATCTTAAAACCATTATATCTATGAGTCACTTTATCATAATTGTTATGAGAATCATATTTCTCTTAATATAATCAATTTGCAAGTTTTGTTACACTTTTTGTTTGATTTTTTGAAGCAGTTTTGAGTTTTGAGTCTTATATTTTTTTTCGTAAGAACATGTCGTTGAGGTTCATGACCAATTTTGGGAAATTAGAACGTCCCCTTTCACTCTCTTCTTGTATACCTTATTCACGTTCTCATATGGGTTCTTATACTTTTCGCAATTAGTTGTATTTGCTTAATTATCCCAATAGGTGAAAATGTTATTAATTATTAGGTAAGCTTCAAACTAACTAAGACTCGAGAATTGGCTTATGTTTGATTACATTTACTTATGTACTATAGAAATAAAGGAAACCTATATTGCTAAATGGTAAAGAAGATTATTATAATTATAATCTTGAGCTTTTGCGTCCTACACCTTCCCTCTTTGAGCAACCAGTGATGATGATTATTTCAATTTTAATTTATAGACTTTACTATAAATATTTCTATTTACATTGTTTCAGAATAAATATTTTTATACTTTTTCTTATGGCTTATCTTTTGATTTTTGTAATAAAGATTCAGATTAGTAATAACTAACATACACGCTTCTCAAAAAAATTTATATTCACGAATTTCTTAATGTTTATTTGTTGTTTTCTGATTGATTTACAAACACTTTAAGAGGATTGGTTATGTTGTTTCTCCCATATGTTTGGAATCTCTCCATTGTGGTGTATTACTTGCTTGTAATTCTAGATGTCTCTCATCTCAACGTAAAATTTAAAGAATGTCATATTATTGCAGAATCATTATTGTTTTCGATTTGAACAAGGTATTTGGTGACGTAGAATCTTCTATTTTTGTTAGATGATGAAGTAATGTTGGTTTTTTCTTATAAAGGTTTTTTTTCCTATTTAAGCATTGTACTTTGACAGTACAATTTTATACTGCATGATATTATGTGTGTATGTGTGATGGGCGGTTGTGTGTGTGGGGGTGTGTCAAGTGGATAAAAGAAAAGTAAAGCATTGCTTTTTTATTGTAAACTTTTTTTTTGCATGTTTGATCATTATGTAACCGGGGATAAATTCAAATATAACAATATACTTTAATATTTTTTTTGTTATTGCAGTTTACTTGGGGGATAAATAAAAAATAAGGCACTTTCCATTGGGTGTGTTGTATCTATATGTGCTTAGTCGACAAGGACAATGATTGTATTTGCTATAGTTGAAATGAGGACGACACTAGTGAAATCTTTTAACTATGTCGCATCTACTATGTAGTAAAAAATGTACTGGGAAAGGAAGTTTTCTCATTTTGTAACATCTCATTTGATATGTGGCAAGTATGAGCTTGGTTATGGATTTTCCTTTCTACTGATAATCGGTATAAGCGGCTAGAATTCATTTGTAAGAAACCATCACTTTCATGTGCTCTGCCACCTATTACAACAACCATTTACCTGGTCAAGTTGATCAATTTATTTGCATCAATCTAGGTAAAATATTCAATATTTTGTATATACCCTCATAGTAAATTGAATAAATATTTGTTTTATTTTTTTACCTGCATGTTAAATTGAGTAAATATTCCTCTTTTGGTATAGTCGTGTGAAGTGTAACGCCCTAAAATTCAACCTAAATTTTTCGATTAAAACTTTAAGTATTTATTAAAATCACAACTGCAAGATCATAAAACATTTATCAGAGTATCATTAAAATTCATCAAGTACACAAGTCCCCCACTGATTTGATGCAATCGAGCTGTACCCCTCCTTTAATATAAGAAAACCTGAAACATGTAAACCACAAATAGTAAGCACAAAGCTTAGTGAGTTTCCCCAAAATGACACACATATCACATCACAAATAAACAGATATGGGTTATCAATAGCCCTGGGGACTATCAACAGTCCCAGTGGGCTAACAGCATGCCTGGTGGGTTATAAGCAACCGTGGAAACTATCAGCAGTCTTAGTGAGCTAACAGCACTCCTGGTGGCTTATCAACAACCCTGAAGACTATCAATAGTCTTAGACAAATACGAACAACATAACACAATAATAACAACTAGACCCAGCTGGTCATCACATATACAACTATCCTACCATACAGGCTCAAACAAACATGCAAGAGTCACAAAAACCTACAATGGCCCGAAATCCTAAATGATGCCCAAAGGCTACTATGGGCCCAAATCCAAGAAGGCCTAACGCCTAACAATGAACCAAAGTCAAAAAGGACTAGCGACCCAATAAGATAAAAAAGCTTAGAAGTCCAAATATGGCCCACAACCAAAAAGTCAACAAAGGTCAATGGTGGTCAACAATCTTTTACGCCCAACATACGCCACCTTTAGGTAATACGTGTTGCGTACGAGCTAGGTACGCTTAACGTACTCTACAACAGCCTAAACTCATCATTAAGGACTTAATTGGTTAAGCCACTAAGTCCACTTCTTAGATTTGATCCCAAATAACGTCTTAGCCTATAAAGTCAAAGACTTTAAGCCTTTTCATGGATGGAAAGAGTTTAAACGTTGAAACTCTAACTTAATCCACACTCAACACTACCAAGATCTTGCATGGCTAGAAAGGGACCATCAAGTAACCATTTTTTATGAATCCACAAGACCTAAAATGCTTGAAAGGACAACTAATAAGCCCTGGAGTACTCGAGACTCACAAAGTTCCAAGATTTGGGACAAAAGTTCATGAAAAACCCATCTATGGAGATCTAAAAGAAAACTCATAAAGGTATGAACTTTATACCTTTAGAAGATGCACTAAATAGAGTAGTTTCTGGATCCAAAAGCTTGCAAGCAACCCCTCCTTCTTCACTAGTCTTCTTCTTCAACAAAAGGCCACGAAAGTCAACACCAAGCTTCCATATCTTCACCCACAAAGGATACACTCGAAATTAGGGTTTGGAAGGAGTGGAGGCTGATTATGGGAGGACCAAGGGTGAGTTAATGCCTTTAAATATGGGTGATACCCTAAAAATTAGGGTTTGGCATCAGCCTACGTACGCCCCGTGTACTCTTAGTACGCCCATCATAATAGGTTCAACTCCACGATCATCCCTCGCCTAGCACACCCAACGTACACCCGGTACGCCCATTGTATTAGGCTCAACCTAAAACCCCTCCAACTTCTAATGGCACGACGTTCTTTATGTCCACAAAAGGTACGTATTGAAAAGCCCCACAATAATATCTAGTGTTGGACTGCAAAACCAATCCCACATCGGTAAATAGATAAACTGGATGCTAGCATATAAGGCAATGGGTAATCCCTTCTATGTCCAATTGGTTTTAGAAAATGGAACCTCATTGTTTGTATATATTGAGCATGGTTGGGCTAGTAATGATCCTAACAAGTGGTATCAGGTCTACAATCGTAGCCCAGAGGATGTAGTCGGCGCAGGTGGCATAATCCCGAGTAATTCCCGGTCCAACAAAGTTGATCCTGAAGCCTTGTATAGAAAGTCTTACCGATAGGCCTAGGTTAGGTGAGCGTTTCCCCAAAGTATCGACAGTATGAAAAAGGGATTGGATCTAATGAACAGTAGTTAAGGGGAGGACAAGGGCAAAAATTGGGTTTGAGGGGAGGATTGTTGGACTGTAAACCCAATCCCACATCATTAAAACGTTAAACACGATACTAACATATGAGGCAATGGGTAATCCCTTCTATCACCAATTGGTTTTAGAAATGGAACCTCATTGTCCTTTTATATTGAGCATCGTTGGGCTAGTAGTGATCCTAACATCTAGATATCTTGGATTGAGAACTCCTCGAACAAAAATCCATTGCTCATGAAAGAAATCGACCAATGACTTTTCCCATGCTACCCTTCGGCCCAAAGCATAGTCCAGAGGATTTAGGTCTCATAACCTTCATTTCCTTCTTCTAGAAGATCTAAACATCGCCTCCTTAGGGTCTCAAAACTTTTATGGAATCGGTATCTGGCCCATGCCTCTTAATCACAAAATGTCCCAGAATAAGAAGTTACAACTCTCCCCCACTTAAATTACTTTTCATCCTCGAAATCATTCCTTACTATCTCCTCTTTCGAACCAAACGATCCCGAATGAACCCCTTGAATCACGAGGATGATAGGGAAAGTCACCTTACTCCGATAACTACCCACCCTTACTACTATCGAACCCAAAATAGCGGAAATCACAAGCCCTTACGAAGAATGAACCTCAACTTTTATCTAAACCAACTTGTGACAACTGCTACGCCTGAAGCTGAAACCCTGATCGATGTCTAACTCCCAGGAAGGAAAAACCACTCCAAACCATTTCCACAATGACTCAACTTTATATCCCAATCCGCACATACCTAACCATCATGAACAAATTTACGGATGCCGAAAACATATCGTCCTGACCACTTACCGAAAAATCCTCTTCGAAAACAAAATCAGCTCCAGATTCAAAAACTGAACAAGTATAGGTGGTCCTAGTCCATCCGCCAACACAACTCCATCAGTCAATTACTCCTAATGAAGGACAATTCAACCTATGCTCGAACAATCACTAAGTCCACTTAACCCTGGAGATGGCTTCAAACCAAACTGAGTTCTCATATCACATTGGCCCAACCCAGCCTATGATTTCCCAAGTATTATAAATGTTGAGCCAAGTCATAGATTTCCATCACCACCACCACCACCACCTACCATTCTAGGGAATGCTATGACTTCTCCACAGTCTTATAACATTTCCACAACTACACACTAACCTGGTGAATGCTACGGCTACTCTATAGTCTTACTCCACTTCCATAAACACACTCTACCTAGAGAATGCTACAGCTGCTTCGCAGTCTTACATCACTCCGACAACTGTACATTGACTTGGGGAATGTTACAGATACGCTGCAATCTTACATCAGCCCCGCAACTACACACTAACCAAGAACACTGCGAGCCAAAACACCACCTACCGGACACTATCGGTTGTAATTCAACCCTCAAATTGAACCTAACCATGAAACCATATCAATTGCTTCGATGCTCATCACTGACCAAAGAACATTATTTCTTTCTTAACTCTGAACCATCTCGCAACCAGAACTGGCTCTCTAGCAGACTGGCCTTTCAAGTTAATCCTTAATCAAACAATATCTTATCCGCACCTTCCGATTAGTCATATCCAAAGTACCTTCCGTTAATACAATTCCACATCCACCTACTATCCCAACGGATGACAAGGAACCCAAAAGACACACAGTCGGAAAAAATAGATAATCACTTCAGTGTCCTTCCTACTACAAAACAAACCCAAGTATGATGTAAACCATAATTCCACAATCCAAAATTTTAGGGTAGCGTAACCAGAAGCCATGATATACCGTAACAGAACATGACGATGAACGAGAGCAACCAGCAATTGAGAAATGCACTGACAACAACCCGTTGATCCGTAGTTTTCCACTGAACTAAACTCATAAAGAACTACATATACCCAACTGTGAAGTCAATTGATAGATCAACCACTGCTTATCTTAACTATAGGAAGAAATCTACACCCTGCTGACGAATCCTTCAAACATCGATATTCAACCCGGTCGAACCAAACGGCTCATGACCTAAACATCAGCGAACCCATAAGAACTTCTGACTACAATGAAATCCCTAACCAACAACTTCTTGCTGCAAAAACGGCTTGTGCATTCCTGAGCTCATACAACAAAGATTAACTTGATTTACGCCCAATCTTGACCACATCTTGAACCAAAGCTTCGCATATCCAAACCGTAAATCCCTATAACACATTCTTATGAAACCGCAAATTCAAACAGATTGAAGATTTTTCAAATAGCATGCCCATTTCTCCCCCACTTGGGTTTGAACTATCACCAGCTGACGTTGCAGACAAACCCCACTCAAACCAACTCAGCCATATACATACCATCCCTGACTCTTGGAATGTATAACACAACCCAATATAATATCCCATATAAAGATTCAACAACTCAAAGACGTTTTGAATCTTAGATGGAGACCTTGGAAACTTCCCATACCTAACCAACTCTATCATCAAGAATCCCATGCAAATTCACAGGCAATAACTCTAATAACCCATTCATAGATTCGATTCTCTATCTTAGAACAATTGGACTACCACAAACTTCGCATTTGATTCCCTGACCTTCACTCCATTGCGAGACGTAATCATGAAACATGAGGCATCATCCTCACAGTCGAGACACAACAAAAGTTGTTGTTCCCGATTCACTTTTCCGGATAATCTGGAACAACCTGCCAGAACACGCTCTAACTGAACTCGATGGAAGCATACCCCTGTTCGTCATCTTGTACAATCTCCATGAAAATGACTCTCTTTCCACATATGAAACATTGCAAGGACAGAACCCTTGTCATAGGAAATGATATCATAAGCCATTAGTCGATCACTCAATCTTAATACTGCCATCCTCAAGCTGCTCATCCCAATCGCTCCCTCATTAAGTTCCATGAATCGGGTTAACACTACCTCAGGTAGGGCCCCGATGACCTTAAAATCAACCACTCATCTAGGTCTTCACCATTCAACCCCAACCGACAGGGCCACTAAGGCCCAAACAATCACCCGACCTATCTTCTTCCCAGACAGCTATAACGTCCCAAAAATCATGTCCAAAAATTTCATTTTAAAACTATAATAAAAACCATAGTTGTCAAACCATTCATTCAAAACATATTTAATCAGAGTATCATGTCTAAACATATCATATCAGAGTAAAATATCTCAGCCTAAAACATCATGTTGTGTGCGATTGAGTCATCTCGAGCTCTTCCACTGCTACTGGAAGTACCTGAAACCAAACTGAAAATTGTAAGCACGAAGCTTAGTGAGTTCCCCATACTACCACATACTACACATATAACTATATATTGGACCCCCGCCCCGCTGCATCGGTACTTTCCCGGCATCAGAATCCCTCCGGCATCGGGCTCCGCCCGACATTAGGCCCCGCCTGGCATTGAGTCCCGCACGGTATACATATCTGTCTCTCTTAGGCCCCGCCTGTCTCTGGGCCTCACCCGCCATACACATACAATCATACAAACATGCTAACACATAAGCAATCATACTCTACTGTATTCCTTTCCTAAGGCCTCGCCTAACTTGGGTCTCACCCCTGTCTCGCTACTGATGAGTCATGGGACCCCGTCTACACTCTGGCTAATAGTGAGATACGTGCCCCCACCCACACTCACTTCTCTCCAATCTTGGGCCCCGCCCGTTCTATACTACTAAAGAGATACAGACCCCCGTCCATACTAAGCTAGTGATGAGATACGGGACCTCGTCCACACTTACCTCCTTACCAGGCACACACAAGTATCACACCGACAGCAAGTATAAACTAACATACAAACATTCCTCAGGCTTGCCCCGACATCGGACCTTGGTCTAGAATAACATACATATAAACTTTCCTCAGGCCTCGCCCGACATCGAACCTTGGTCTGGAAACATACTATCATACAATGCCTAGGGCTAACCCCCGGGTCTTCCTACTATACATAAACTAAATGGGCTGACATTGTTGCCGTACACCCATGTACATAATGAAGAGACTCACATCGCACTACTGAAGACCTGCTGATACTTCTCTGGCTGCTAACTGGCAATTCCCCGAACTGCTGCTCCTTCAGCTCCTCGAGCTATCAGTACCAAAATAACACTTAGCCGAAAATCAATACTCCTAATTAGGGTAAGATGACCATATTACCCCTACTCCAACTTGGTCCATATCTAAGGTCCAAAACCATAATATAAAAAGGCCCAACACTAGGTAGGCTTCCCAAGCCCACTAGTGGCCCAATTTGTTAGCTTCGGCCCAATCCCTTTAATGGGCCTTACCCTAAGCCCAAATATATTCTTGGCCCAAACCATTAGCCTTCTGATGTCCCAGTAAGGCCCAAAGACCCAAAGTCCATTGCTTGGCTCAACCTGAGGTCCAAAACACATCAAGCCCATAATTGATGAGTACGCTGGGCGTACTCCTATATACACTATGTGTATAAGCAAAATGGTGCGTACGTTTGGCGTACTTGCGTGTACGATCAACATACTCCCCTGTTAATGTGACATCCCCAAAATCTTGGCCAGAAAAGACCGGTTTCATTTATGCTTTTTGAACATTTTCAGAGTAAATCCTTTTGATTTTAAAAGAGATGTGGAATTTGTTCCCAAAAACAAAACATGATAAAATAGATTTTTATCAAAACATTTCATAAAGAAATATAATTTCATTTCATAATAAAAAAATCGGGATGTCATGTTCCGATACAGACCATAAAGCATAAACGATAACATTACAAGTCATTCAACAAATATATACATATACAGACTTGTAAACAAAACAACTTGATGATTCGCCCATCTTATGCCCTTGCGCCACTTCCTGTAATACAAATAAACTGAGTGGGTCAGGCTTGCGGGCCTGGTGAGCATATAGGGTTTTCAACCCACAATAAATAATTATATTTAATTTCAACAATCAACAATAAACCCGATTACCCATTCCCATTATCCTCACTTTACGTCCCTAAAAATAACATCTATTATAAGGAACCTAATTCAGGATTTTCATCGGGACGGACATTACTGCAGAGGGGCTTCCTCAACAATAAGTGTCCTAAAGTAAACCATGTGGGGGATAGAGTACACTGGTGAACACATCGTTCACAACACCTACAGGTTATGAGCCTGCTAGCGTTCCACAGGACTGTCTAGAATAGTCTGTGGTCGTCATCCATACTCTGCTGAATGACTAGAATAACACCAACAACGAGGCCTCTCATCCATTTATTTCATTGCAAACCAACTGTCTACCCATGTTCCACCCAACATATTAGTAGATAAAAATATACGTGTTTTATACATAATTTTTTAAAGGAAAACTGTATAGCATGCTCTTTTAATACTCCATTCAAATAGCAAGTAATACGTAAACACATAATAAGAAATTTCAAGGAGATTCATATAAGTCTATGTATTAGAAGGTAATAATAATACCCTCACACAACCCGTATTCTTAAATACATTCAACAATTACTTGTATAATATCGTGTATTGAAAGGGACTATATACTCACTTGATCAAAAGATGATCGGGTAGCACCACGGCTTGCGGAAATAGTGTTTCTCAGTAGATCAGAAGATGATCGGGTCACGATTGCCTCTGGTTCTTCAATCAACCTTTTGTTCTCATCGATTCTTAACTCCGAAAGTGGAATCATGTCAGGAACTTCTCCCGTGAACTTCTTCAAATAACACACATGGAAAGTGTTATGAAGTCCATTCAGTTCTTCTAGTAGTTCTAGCTTGTAAGCTTGGTTCCGAATTCTCTAAAAAACTTTAAACGGTCCAATAAACCTTGGACCTAATTTTCCCCTTTTACCAAATCTTATAAGTCCCTTCCACGGCGAGACTTTAAGCAAAACTGAATCTCCAACTTCAAAAGTCATCGGTCGTCGCTTTTTATCAGCATAGCTCTTTTGACGATCGAGAGCTGCTAACATTCTCTCCCTAATTATTTTCAACTTTTCAGCAGTTTGATGGAGTATCTCAGGTCCCATAAACTGTTTTTCCCCAGCCTCAAGCCAACAAGATGACGTACGACACTTCTGCCCGTACAAAGCTTGATAAGGTTCCATCTTAATGCTCGATTGGAAACTATTATTGTAGGAAAATTATACCAATGGTAAATGTTCATCCCAGTTACCTTGGAATTCTAAGGTACATGCTCTTAGCATATCTTCAAGTGTTTGTATCGTTCGTTCGCTCTGACCATCAGTCTGTGGATGGTAAGCTGAACTTAAACACAACTTGGTACCCATTTCCTCTTGTAGACTTTTCCAAAACCTTGAGGTGAAACGGCTATCACGACACGATCTGACACAATCGTTAGCGGAACACCGTGAAGTCTCACAATTTCCTTCATGTAATAATTCGCAAGCTTCTCCATAGACCATTTCTCGTTGGCTGCTATGAAATGCGCACTCTTAGTGAATCGATCAACGATCACCCAGATCATGTCGTGACCATTCTTTGTACTGGGCAGTTTAGTGAAAAAATCCATCGTGATGTCCTCCTAGTTGCCCATAGGCACAGGCAAAGGTTTTAAACGCCTGTATGGTTTCTGATGTTGTGCCTTGACTCTCGCACAAGTCACACACTCAGCCACATACTTTGCAACATCAAGCTTCATCATCGGCCACTAGTAGTAGGGTTTCAGGTCCCTATACATTTTAGTGCTACAGGGATGAATCGAGTACATGGACTTGTGAGCTTCTTCCATCAGAAGATCTCTGACTCCTCCTGTCTTAGGTATCCAAATCCGATCTTGGAACACCTTCAGTTCATGACTGTTTACACCGAACACCAACGTTTTGCCCAAACGTTCTTCCTTTCGGTCATTCATTTCAGAAGCTTCGCTTTGAGCTTTCTTTATACTTTCCAAAATAGTCGAGACAGGTTCAATTCTCAATGCTCTTGGCCTTCTCTTTTCAAGATTGACTTTCTAACTGAGAGCATCAGCAACAACATTAGCCTTACCGGGGTGGTAAAGTATCTCACAATCGTAGTCTTTAAGTAATTCTAGCCAGCGTCGTTGCCTCATATTCAATTCCTTCTGACCAAAGAGATATTGGAGACTCTTATGATCAGTAAAAAGTTTGCACTTCGTGCCATAGAGGTAATGCCTCCATATTTTTAGAGCAAAAACCACCGCTGCCAACTCCAAATCATGAGTCGGGTAGTTCTTTTCATGCTCTTTCAGCTGTCGAGATGCATATGTGATCACCTTATCTCTTTAGGTCAAAACACAACCCAATCCAACACCAGACGCATCGCTATAAACAGCGAAGTCTTCAACTCCATCGGGTAGAGAAAGTATCGGTGCCTCGCATAGTTTCTTCTTTAGCTTCTCGAATGCTTCTTGATGCTTATCACTCCAAGCATAAGTAGCTCCTTTGTGGGTCAAAGCAGTCAATGGACTAGCGATCGAAGAAAAGCCTTGGATAAACCTTCGGTAATATCCAGCTAATCCTAAAAAGATTTGGATCTCCGTGGGACTTTTCGGTTGTTCCCACTTCATCACAGCTTCGATCTTCGCTGGATCAACCATTATCCCTTCTTGGTTGACCACGTGACCCAAGAATTGGACTTCACGAATCCAAAAATCAAATTTGGAGAACTTCGCATACAACTTCTCCTTCTTCAAGACTTCCAACACTTCTTGCAAGCGTCTGCCATGCTCCTCTTGACTTTTTGAATAAATCAAAATGTCATTTATGAACACTATCACAGATTTATCAAGGAACGGGTTACAAACTATGTTCATTAAATCCATGAATGTTGCTGGAGCATTGGTCAGTCCAAACGACATAACCAAGAACTCATAATGTCCATGTCGTGTTCTGAATGTAGTCTTCTCGATATCCTGCTCTTTTACCTTTAGCTGATGATATTCTTACTTTAGGTCGATCTTTGAAAAATAACTTGAACCTTGTAGTTGATCGAATAGGTCATCAATCCTCGGCAACGGATATCTATTCTTTATCGTTGCCTTATTCAGCTCTCTATAATCGATGCACATTCTCATACTTCCATCTTTCTTCTTCACGAATAACACCGGAGCTCCCCAGGGTGATGAACTAGGTCTAATGAAACCCTTGTCCAATAACTCTTGTAGTTGCATCATCAGCTCCTTCATCTCCGTCGGTGCTAGTCTTTAAGGTGCTTTTGCAATCGGCGTTGTTCCGGGCAACAAGTCAATACGGAATTCCACTTGTTGATCAGGCGGTAATCCAGGAAGATCTTCAGGAAATACTTCCGGATAATCACACACAACAGGAATATTCTGCATCACCTTCTTTTCCTTCTTAGCATCGATCACGAATGCTAAGTATGATGTACACCCCTTGGTCAAACATTTTCTGGCTTTCATTAGAGAAATGATTCCAGAATTTACTCTGCATTTATCTCCATACACCATAAACGATTCCTTCCCAGGCGGGTTCACTTTCACTATTTTCTTCTTGCATTAAATTTTGGCATCATTGGCGCTAAGCCAATCAATTCCCAAAACGATGTCGAAACCGTTAAGTTTGATAGGCAATAATTCCTCGTGGAACTTATTCCCATTCAGATCAATTAAGATGTTTTTCATACGATAGCTAACAGGTACAAACTTGCCAATAGCAACATCGACTAATAAAGCATTATCTAGTCTAACAACAGGCAAAGCTAGTTTTCTACCAAATTCATGCAATATAAAGGAGTAGTTGGCTCCAGAATGAAATAAAATTTGGGCAGGCAATTCATTTACAAGAAAGGTACCTGAAGCAACATTAGCTTCTTCTTTGGCAGCTTCCAGTGTCATCTGGAATACTCTCGCTTTTGGCTTTGGTGGAATGTTGGGTCTTGCTACTTCCTACTTTTTCGGACAATCCCTTGAGATGTGCCCCTCCTCACCGCAACCATAGCAAACTTTCTTGGTGAGGGTGCATTCGTTAGCAAAATGCCCTGGCTTTCCACATTTGAAGCATGTGACCACTTCCCCGTCACATTTCCCATGATGCTTCTTTTTACACTTTTCGCACCATTTCGCCTCTGCCTTTCCTCCACCTCCTCTCGAACCAGATTTTGAGAATTTATTTTTCTTGCTGGATCCTGAACATCCCTCAAACTTCCTCTTTTCACCAACCTCTGTCGTTTCCAGACCCTTTTCCCTCTGTTGGGCCTCCACGTTCTTAGTTGCTTGAACAGCTGTTTTCAGAGTAGTTGTCATCTTGACTGTCGGACCAAAGTCGGCAGGCAGTCCATTAGCGAACCTCTCGATCTTGGAGAGTTCTGTTGGCACTAGGTACGGAAATAACTTCATTTTCTCAGTGAAAGCCATAGCATAGTCATCTACACTCATCTTCCCTTTCTTCAAGTTTTGGAACTCATTGTTCAGATCAATCAGATCTATCTCTGAACAATATTGCGGCCTTAGTTGTTCCAAGAACTCCCCCCACGACATTTTCAAAGCTTCTCCTCATGGAATAGTATCTGCCAACAACTTCCACCAGCTCAAGACTCCAGTCTTCAGTTTCCTAACTGCAAAGGCAGTCTTCTGTTTGTTGCTACAGTCGCAACTTTCAAATATCATCTCCATTTCGGAGATCCAATCCATAATTTCAACAGGCTTTGGGCTCCCAGAAAGACTTGGTGGTTTGGCGCCCAAGAAATTCTTGTACATTCGCCCATCGTTGTTGTTTCTCCTTTCCGGATCGTTCCTTCGTTCTTCTTGAGTCCCAATTTGACTCACAATGCGACTATTGTTCCCTTCCTCCCATCGTTCGGGAATTAGTTCGGGTTCCACGTTAGGTATGATAGGTTCATCTCTATTTCCATGCAACATCTGTCGCATTTCTTCCCTTTGTTCGGCTAACATAGCCCGAATCATGGCTTGCACTCCAGCCATGGTGATCTGTTCTGGTGCAGCAGCTTCAATAGCTACTTGTTGAATTACAGGCGGTTGATTCCTGTTCTCATTTGCGTTCCCAACACCGCTTCTTGTTCTCACCATTTTTTATCTATACACCGAATAAGGTGAAATTTAGATCTTCATTCACGATAGATATTCAAATCATCCTTATCACTCCAAAACGTTTACATTCTAGATCTAATAACGTAGACATATGCTTAGAATCCTACACACATAAGGTTTCCAGATCCGGTCGGCAACAGACCATAGATCCGAACAATTAATATCATATATGGCAACATATAACATTTAGCACATAAAAGCATTTTAGGAAACATTCCTAAAATAAACTAGTGCTCGTGTCTGAAATATAACAGACATACATCTAACAACCTTCACTTAGCGTTCTAAGTTTAAGTCTAGAAATCCTACAAATTCCTAGTTCGCTTAAACTAATGCTCTGATACCAACTGTGACATCCCCAAAATCTCGGCCAGAAAAGACAGGTTTCATTTATGCTTTTTAAACATTTTCAGAGTAAATCCTTTTGATTTTAAAAGGGATGCGGAATTTGTTCCCAAAAACAAAACATGATAAAATAGATTTTTATCAAAACATTTCATAAAGAAATATAATTTCATTTCATAATCAAAAATCGGGATGTCATGTTCCGATATAGACCATAAAGCATAAACGATAACATTACAAGTCATTCAACAAATATATACATATACAGACTTGTAAGCAAAACAACTCGATGATTCGCCCATCTTATGCCCTTGCGCCACTTCCTGTAATACAATTAAAGTGAATGGGTCAGGCTTGGGGGCCTGGTGAGCATATAGGGTTTCAACCCACAATAAATAATCATGTTTAATTTCAACAATCAACAATAAACCCGATTACCCATTCCCGTTATCCTCACTTTACGTCCCTAAAAATAACATCTATTATAAGGAACCTAATTCAGGATTTTCATCGGGACGGACATTACTGCAGAGGGGCTTCCTCAATAATAAGTGTCCTAAAGGCAACCATGTGGGGGATAGAGTACACTGGTGAACACATCGTTCACAACACCTATAGGTTATGAGCCTGCTAGCGTTCCACAGTACGCTGGGTGTAATTTCTAATTACGTTGGGCGTACTCAGTACGCTGGGCGTAATCTCCAAGTACATTGGGCGTAATTTGGTTACGTTGGGCGTACTTCGACGTCACTACATGTGTAATTTGGTGGCACTCGAGTATTGGTCAGACAAGTTGCACCCCTATGAGTACACTGGGCGTACTCAAATTACGCTCGGCGTAATTTGACTCGTCAAACTTCTAAATTGCGTAACTTTCGCATATGAGCTCCGTTTTTGACGTTCTTTATATCCACGCGTAGGTCAGACCATACTCTACAACTTTCATTTAGACTCCGTCAGCTAATTTTGAATTTTATTTTTATTATTTATTTTTAGAAGGCCGGGACAGAAAAACTTCGTTATAAATTCATAACTTCTTCGTCCGACGTCCGTTCTCACCTAACTTTTCATCGTTTCGCTACTAACAATGAGATCTTCGATTCTCGTTTAGATTGTTTCGGCTAAAAACCGCTCGATCTCAAATCGAGTATTTGGGTTGCATATTGCCAAGTCGAAACTTCATAAAATCATAACTTCCTCATACGAAGTCAGATTTGGGCGTTCTATATATATTCGGAAACCTCATTTCAATTACTACAACATTATCCAAAGATATCGAGTTTATTTTACACTTAAATTTGGACGCACATTTTATTCTTAATTCATTAAATTATAATAATTAAGAAAATACACACATAATTCACAAATAATACATTTTTATTATTTCAAATTGTGTTACAAAGGTTAACCTAGACTATTATATTGCTAAAAAATGGAAAGCCCAGAAACACGGGCGTTACAGTTAAGCCACTTTACCATTAAGTGCTTAATACTCTACTCTAGAAGCTACAATCACAGATCCAAGTACTCTTCAACATCTTAAACTATAAAGTTGTTTACTTGATGGCTTGTAACCCACCAAATGAGCCAAAACTTGAAATGTGACAACATACTTCCATGGAAATAGCTAGATCTCAAGCATGAACGCTAATTCAAGATGGCAACGTTTTGCCTTAGGGACTCATTCAGAACTGAGAGTGGCAACTCTAAGTCTAGAAATTGGATTTGAACCATAAAGTTCTATACTTGGGACCAAAATGACTTCAAAACCACACTACACTAGATCTAAGCATACTTGACGAAAGTTATGAACTTTATACTCAAAATGTTGTAACCGATTCATGGTGCCAAACCATGTTCCTTCCCTCAAACAGTTCCTTAGAATTTTTGGAACTTTCCTTGACTCGAGTATGTATATTGTGCATCCAGTAGTACAAGCCCAATACTTCCTTCCACACCTATATGTACTTTCCTCATAATCATTTGAATCCTCTAAGTCACTTCCTCATTATGATACCCTTCCAAAATCTGCTAAAGAGCGTATCACTCACACTAACCCGCTTCTGTAACGCCCTATTGCTGGTACATATTTAAAACATTATTTTCCTTCTTATTTTAGAATCTACTCGACGAGTCAGTGGCCCTAACTCGTCGAGTAGCAGCAGGTCAGCACGTCAAGTTGGCGTGGCGACTCGACGGGTCCATATTCCGGACTTGGCAAGTCCGCCAGTCTGGATGAAGCCCTAATTTTCAGGGTGTGTACCATATTTAAACACCATTATAGCCCCAAACCAGTCTCCTTCACCTCTTAGAGACTTATTCCCAAAACCCTAGCCTCCTTGAAGTGTGTGTGAGTGATCTTTGCCCTTGTGAAGGAATCTTGGTGCATTGTTGAGCAAGAAAAAGAAGGAGAAGGTAGAAGAACTAAAGGAAGAAGAAGTAGATCCAGATTATACTCCTCTTTGGCCATCCTTTCTGGTAATAAAGCTTTCATCTTGGTTAGTGTATTGCTAGATCTAGTTTGTCCCCAAATTGATGGTTTTGAGCTCGAAAACCCCAAATACCCAGTGATGGAGCTTTGTAATCAATCCATTTCTCGGATCTAGCCTCTCTTGAGTTCCAGGAGCTCAAGAAGGCCACCTTTTGCTAGCCATGGATTTGTTCTAGTCAAGTAACCCCCCATAATAGCCAATTTTGAAGTTATTGTTGTTGGATTAGTGTCTAAGTCCATAACTATTTTGGTATGTACTTGACCCGATGGTGCATGGTCCTTTTGGGTTGCCTTCACCAAAGCAACTTGATAGGATGAATTATGGAGAGAAATGATTAAATATGACTTATTAATATATTATGAGAATAATATATTAAAGGAGAAATCATATTGTTTAATTAATATTAGTCAAGAATTAATAGGAATTAAGTTTGTGGCTAAAAGAGATTAATTAAACTTAAGGGACTAGAATTGTAATTATAAGATAATTGCAATTGGGCTATGGATTACCTTATAATATAAGGTTGGAAGAATTCTATGGGGAAACCCATTAGAAATCATCCAAGGGCCTTTAAGGAAGGGTCCATGGGTTGCTTCGGGCCTAAGAATCCAAATTAGGGTTTCCTAGTTTAAAACCCTAATAGCCTACATGTATAAATAGTACCCTTAAGCCTCAAAAACGTGGGGAACTGGTTCTCTAGGGTTTCCACACGTTTTGGGCAGCCTCCTTCTCTTCTCTTCTTCATCCTCTTGCTCTTGGTGTTTGTGAGCCATTAGAGGAGTGACATTTGTGACTCTAAGCTTTCTAAAGTCAATACAAGAAGGAATTGAGATTGTTATTACTATATAACAATCAAGGTATGATCTAAACCCTTATTCATATGTTATATTGATTAGATCTAGGGTTTTAAGTCTTGGATTGAAAGCATGTACAATAGAGAAACCTAGATCCAAGCTTTAGGGTTTGCATGAGCACATAGGATGTCCTTTGGCTAAAACCCATCAGTGGTATCAGAGCCTAGATTGGTTTCTATTGTATTGATGCATATTTGATCGAAATCAGCACTGAAAATAGAAAATTTTTGGGTTCTGAGTGTTTGACTTGCCGAGTCACTTGGTGCACTCGCCGAGTCAGGTGTACTCGACGAGTCAAAGTCCAGACTCGACGAGTCAAAACGTCTGACAGCTAATTTTCGCGATTTTCTTCCTGTTTTAGCTTTGGATAATTACCATAAACATATTTTTTGTTATAAAATCCGAATTTTATCAATATTTGGTGATTATCCTTACCTAAATAGAAGATAATTGTCAAAATTTAGATAATCACTTGCTTTATTAGATAAATTTTGATTATTTGTAATTTAGATTTGAATTATCTTGTGAAAAGTTTTAGTTTTTCTCCTTTAGGTTTTATAGTTTAAATTTGAACTTAATAGTTTTTGTTTTGAAATTTAAATAGTTAAAACCCTAATGTTTTGAATAGTTTCAAAATTTGCCCTCAAGTTTTGGAATTTAAATTTTGATTAAAAAGTTTGATTTTGAAATATTTAAATTCTAAACCCAAATGTTTTGAAATGTTTCAAAACTTGCCCTCAAGTTTTGGAATTTAAAAGTTGATTAAAAGTTTAATTTAGAAATGTTCAATTCTAAAACCCTAGTATAGTTTTGAAAAGTTCAAATCACACTCTTATGGTTTTATTAATTAATTAAGGTGTATAATTAAAGGAGATTTAATAAATCCATAAGTTTTGGTTTACAATTTAATTAAATTAAAAGTATAATTATTAAATTAGAACACCTAGTATTTTAAAAGTGTAGAATACACCCTATACTATATATAACATTAAAAGTCTAACATTATATATATGTATGAGTAAAAGTTAGTCTTACCGTTAGTAGGCCTCATTCACTAAGCTGGTCTATAAGGGGTGTTTAAGGAAGTTGCGTATAAAATGGCGATTGAATGGGTATTCACTCTTACCCACTGCACCCTTGACTAGTGGAGGGTCATTAGCCGAACGGGTAGGATAGGACTGAAACCTTCCATTATAAGTATAATGAAGTATAAAAGTAACTAAATGCTTTCATAAAATTCCCAATCTTAGTTACTTTATGCAAAAGTGAATTGTGCCCTTGCTAAGACGTTAATGGAGCGCGTGTTGTTAACCGACACACTAAATGGTTCTAAGCAACGGTAGCAAATGGTGACTTAATGATTGTCATAGTTCGGTGGAGCGTGTGTGGCTAACCGGCACATCGAATAGGTGACCGTAATATGTGAGGGCACCATGTAAGTTTACATGGTTATTCACACCCGCTTTGTGATCCTCGTCATCCCAGTCACAAACTAGAGGGAATATCGAGATTTGAACGTGCCATTGAAAAGTTCAGTGAATCTCAAAGGATCTAGGAGTTTTCAGTACATTTAAAACTTAATCTATTTTTCGTTTTTCATGGTGGAAAATTAGTGAATCGTCATTCACTTACCTTCAAATGTTCTGCAATTTGGGTTATGGCATCCCTCTCCCGAGTTGCAGAATATTGTGTTGGGTCCTAGCCTTAATATCTCATTTGGATGATTTATTAAGGACTCAATCGATCAACTAACTTGAATTCGTTTTCTCCCGTTTTGTAGATGTCAAAGTTCGACAACTATGGTCTTCCCAAATCCCGTGGAACAAGCATTCCACATGAAGATGATATTACACGATTCGATCGAGGAACAAGAAATCATGCTTCACTTCCTCCTCCTCCTCCCGTTATTCTCCCTAACCCACAAGATCGAAGAATTGAAAGGTTCATTGTCACTAAAGCCCTATTGGAAATGAAACATGAAGATGGTAAGCCCGTGTGTGCCCATGTGCTATGAATGAAATCACACATCGATAGGTTGATTATGTTGGGTGCGTCATTCCCTGATGAGTTGGCTATAGGCTGGGTTCTACAGTCACTCCCTGAATCATATAATGAGTTCAAAAGAAAGTATTATATGATGGATCATGACGCAAACCTTATTGACCTAACTTACATGCTCATTGCTGCTGAATCAGAAATGATTTGGCAAAGCAATGCAGCATATTTGTTGGGAAAGTCAACCGACCATGCTTCCAAGGACGTTCTAGGAGGACCGACCTGCGCTTGCTGCCAAGAGAAAGGGCGTTGGATACAAGTCTGCCCTAAGAGCCTGAAGAGTCCAGAAGATGGGAGAGTCAAAGAGTATGGTTGTGCTTCAGGTAAAATCCACTATATAACTCCATTAAGTTCCTATTCATTGATTCTTAATACATGATGTGATAAGATTGCATTTGAATGTTTTGCAGGATTAGTGAAAAGAGAGGAAGCTTGATGGAAAAGCAAGATGAGTCTAATCACGAAGAAATGGATCTCGATCGCATGGACTTGAAGATTAGATTTTGAGCTTAGAAAGTTATGATAGAGTTGTTAGGAATATTTATTACATAGTTTTTCAATTGATTTTGCATTGTAAGGACAAATGATTTCCGCTGCTTTTATGAATAAAATAAATTTTGGTTTGACTCATTTATTTATTTATTTATTTCCTTGCAATGAAATCGTAATGAAAAATTGATGTTTGCATATTTTTACAACGAATGGATGTGATTCTTAATCGTGTTATTTGTGGAAAGGTCAAGAATTCACCAAATAGGGAAAGTTTCTCATCGCCCAAGTTTCAATTGGATAGAGACTTGGAATCATACATCAAGTGTTGCATGATGAATGAGAAATTTCATATTTGGAAATTAGACTAATTCATTGACAAAGTGTCAAGTACAGGACTAGGAGATCAAGTACACAAGGTTATGTGTTGATCAAGTCCACTACAAGAGTAACAAAGATATTCGTCATGATTTACTAAGGTTAAGTAAATATGATTATACTTATAAGATTAAGTGTAATTCTTAGTTGATTGAGAAAAGGTTTAAATCAATAGCAGAACAAATAAGAAAAATCAAGTAGGCAGAAAGATAAAAGTTTCTCTATTCTAAGAAGAAGGGAGAGTACCTTTTATCATGTTTTATGATAGGTCTTAATGATTAAGAACCATATCTCAATTAATCCTCTAAGTGAGTCTTAGTGCAATTATATGTCTAAGAAGAGGAATCAAGAATTGAAGAAATGGTTAAATCAAGAAGTCAATCATACTTCGTTCCAAAAAAAATCTTAAAGTTAAGATTGTGACAAGTCTTAAGAAGGTTTATAACACTCATCAAATGTAGAATATAGAAAAAGGTTTTCTTATTCTTGCACATTTGAAATTGGAAAGTTGTGATGTCTTGGATAAGACAAATATCAACTAGGACCAAATTTTGTGAAGTGTTTTGTCTTGATAAAAACTACACTAACTCTTGAATATTTGTTTGTCAAGAAATGTTTTATTGACAAGAGAATCTTATATGTCAAGGAGTCAGTGGGAGTCTTAATGGTCTTGAAAGGTTTCAAGAACAAATCTAAAATAAACCTTATCAATCATCACTAGTACACAACTTGAGGTTCATAACCTATCGTGTTGACATTATCTTGTTTATGTGTCGTTCCAATTAAGTTAATTATGCATGTGAGTCCTATGAGTTCCCATTTGAATGCATAAAAGGCAAGGACCTTAATCAATGAAAAGTATATTGATGGGAAAGGGTGAGCTGCTTAACTACTTGGAAGACATGGTGGGCAGCCGTGTTACCATAAGGCAATAAATCAAGATTGAGAAAGGTCGGTCCATATGAGTTTGAATTTGTCGTAAAATTCACATGGATAGGAACACATACACCATTAAAATCTAAGTGTCATAAGATTCCCTCCTTCATGAAAATGACTGTGAGGAAATGCTTTCACTAAGAGAGATTTTAAGAAGATAGCGATTGTAAAATTCTATTCTCAATTTTGATTATGGTTACGGTATCCCTTTCCATAATTCGAATTGTGAGATTTGGCAATTAGTCTGAATTGTTTAAGACACACATATGAGCTATCTCAGACAAAGGTGTATGAGATTAAGAAGCTTAGATAACAGATTATCAAAGCATTAAGTATTAGAAATATGAACTTAAGAAATTCAATAGGTATTGTTTTTCTGCAAGTTAAGTTGTTTTCTAAATACATGTCGAAGCTAGTGGAAGCATAAGTGTTATGCTTATATTATAATAATCATCATGATAGTGGGAGCATAAATGTTATGATTGTATGATTGTTAAGGCAAGTATTGCAAGTTAGCAATATTAATTATAGAAAACAAGAGTTATACTTTGCAAAGTAGTAAGGATATAAAGTTGTTTTGCTATAATTAAGGGAGAGAATATTGTACTTCGTTTCAAAAATCTAAAGCTTAGATTGAGAAATTTTAATAAATTTAGTCAAGGATACATAGTGTGTTCTTAAATTTCAATTATGATTACGGCATCCCTCTTCATAATTCGAATTATAAGAACGTAGCACAAAGATTATTATGGCAGAAGATTGATAAAGAATTAAATCTTCATGTAAGACATTATGCATCGTGTCCAATACGCTTCGGGTATACGATCGATTGCAAATGCTATAATATTTGACCATTCTAAAATTTTCCAAATGTCTAGTGCATTTAGAGGGAAAAAGGACTAGAATCGGTTTTGACTAAGATAATTAAACAACTATCAAAGGACGATCCAAAGCTCGCTAAGGATTGGTCGCTTGTGAGTAGTTAGAAGTATGATATTGGATGGAGCATATCGACATTATTATGAATAGATAAGATTCTATTAAGAATGAGTTGTCATATGGTAAATATGGAAAGGTTTCCATATTGGGAGTTAGATATTGAGAATCTATGTCTAAGATTAGAAACTTTTATGCAAAAGGATGTTCAAAGGAATGTACTTTGAGTGAGAGACATCACATGTATAGAGTTGTCTTGTAACGATCTCCGATAGAGGACTTTGTAATTTCATTGGCAATAGTCCTCGTGACTTTAGTGCGGTGATATTACAAAAGGATCATTGCATAAGATGTTAGAATCTAGCATATCCTATAAGTACCAAGAATTTGGTATTCTTACACTTGTAGAAAGGACTGGGAATTATGAAATGAGTATGATTGGAAATGTGTTCATTTGATCTATTTCACAAAGTAAGGACCGTAGGTAAACATTATGTGCATGCTAAGAGCATGGGACAAGTATAGCTATAATTCAAGTAAGAAGTTGATTACCCGAAACAACAAATAATGAGTAATCGATATGGTGATAAATAAAAGGTGTTTTATTTATACTCAAAGGTTTGAGACCATATGGGATTAGTATTATTCTTGTGTTTCACTTTGCATGTTTTGACTTCCCGAATAATTAAGTTGGTTCAGAACAATCAAATTATTCGAACGGACCACAGTCGTTCATATGTTGGAAGTAGGTATGAATGAAGACTGTCGTGAATTGGTGAGTGGATTGTCTAAAGTGTATTAGACATAAGCAATTGTTTGCTGCAACGTTCATGAGTGCTTATGAATATGATTTGAGCATTGGATTAAACCCACGATCACTTGGATCACTTCATGGATTTTATCACGAGTGATTCGTGAGACGATAACATCTTATATTCTTGAAACCGAGATGTGTGAGTTGTATCTTGCAAGTCGGTTGCACATTGATAATATGTAAACGCACCAGTAACTTGGTGTTATAAAACATATTGTTGTGTGTGATTTGGTGAGTAAGTGCAAGCAAGCATTGAGTCAAAGTTTATCCGTTCCTTTTATCGAAAGTAGGATAAAAGCGATATTTGTGGGCCCCTTGATGATTTAGTGATAGCACCTAAGCTCTTGGCCAAGCCGGGACTAAATTGATGTGTTCAATTGTAGTCTGTTGTCAGTCGTCATAAATCTGAATTCGGGAAACAACACATAGACAGAGAGAATGATTTAGATCCATGTCTCAGTCTATATGACAATATCTAGAATGGAGGAATATATGATCCCTTATCTAAAGGACATGCGTATCTGATAAGATCAGAGTTGACAACGGCTATAGAAAGCTACGATTGCAGATCAGGATCTGAAGTCATACGCAGAATAGTTATTAGACTTATCCAAGTGGGAGACTGTTGGATTAGTGTCTAAGTCTATAACTATTTTGGTATGTACTTGACCTGATGGTGCATGGTCCTTTTGGGTTGCCTTCACCAAAGCAACTTGATAGGATGAATTATGGAGAGAAAGGATTAAATATGACTTATTAATATATTATGAGAATAATATATTAAAGGAGAAATCATATTGTTTAATTAATATTAGTCAAGAATTAATAGGAATTAAGTTTGTGGCTAAAAGAGATTAATTAAACTTAAGGGACTAGAATTGTAATTATAAGATAATTGCAATTGGGCTATGGATTACCTTATAATATAAGGTTGGAAGAATTCTATGGGGAAACCCATTAGAATTCATCCAAGGGCCTTTAAGGAAGGGTCCATGGGTTGCTTAGGGCCTAAGCATCCAAATTAGGGTTTCCTAGTTTAAAACCCTAATAGCCTACATGTATAAATAGTACCCTTAAGCCTCAAAAACGTGGGGAACTGGTTCTCTAGGGTTTCCACACGTTTTGGGCAGCCTCCTTCTCTTCTCTTCTTCATCCTCTTGCTCTTGGTGTTTGTGAGCCATTAGAGAAGTGACATTTGTGACTCTAAGCTTTCTAAAGTCAATACAAGATGGAATTGAGATTGTTATTACTATATAACAATCAAGGTATGATCTAAACCCTTATTCATATGTTATATTGATTAGATCTAGGGTTTTAAGTCTTGGATTGAAAGCATGTACGATAGAGAAACCTAGATCCAAGCTTTAGGGTTTGCATGAGCACATAGGATGTCTTTTGGCTAAAACCCATCAATTGCTTCATTGCATCATAGATACACGTAAAGTTAGCAACTTTACGTGTTCAGATAGTCCCAGAAATCCAGATATATGAATTGGATGCACTAAAACTGATTAGAATCGACTGAATAGAAACAGCATGCAAAGGACTCAGAGAGTCATTCTTCTAACTCGGCGAGTCAGGTCGCGAGTCTTAGATTCCCTGTTTAGTAGTAGCAAGTTTGTTTAGTGAGTGGAGTAAAAACTAAGTGAGTTAAGACATGGATCTAAGTGTAGAGGGACTCGGCAAGTCTACGCCCTGACTCGACGAGTCCAAGGCAATCTCCTTACCCATAAGAAAAGACTCGATGAGTTGTTCATATAACTTGGAGAGTCACAGATTGGACGTATTCTTATATTGAAGGTGAACTCGACGATTTGATCATATAACTCTGCGAGTCGGATGAAGGTTGGCAGGATATCAGTAAAGAAGGAGAACTCGTCGAGTTTTGGTTAAACTCAACGAGTAGAGTTGGGAAGGGTAGTAAAAGGAAAGATAGGGAATCGACGAGTTAGCGGCCCAACTCAGCGAGTCAGGTCAACGGATTATTGACTTTGACCGGGGGTAAAATAGTCATTTTACCCTAAGATTAGTTATCAGTGTTTGATTAAGCGTCTTTTGGGAATTGTAGCTGGGGAGTTAGCGGAGCAGCAGTCAGACAGTTCTCGAGCAGCATTTCAGCAGCCAGCCTTACGAGGTGAGTTTTCCTTCCAGTTGGAACGGGTCTACGACGACAATGCCGGCCCGTTTAGTTAGCAGTAGTTCCGGACTACAGTCCGATACAGTAGTTCAATATGCTTGGTGTGTTTGTGATACAGGCATGGTATGTGTTATGAGTTCCAGACTATGGTCCAATGCAGTATGAAGTATATGTGTTCATATTATATGCTATGATTATGTTATGCTATGTTCAGTCAGTTCCGGACTTCGGTCCGATGCAGTTCCGGACTTCGGTTCGATGCAGTGGGCAAGGTCCTAGTTAGTTCCATACTTCGGTCCGATGCAGTGGGCAAGGCCCAGTATGTGTTTTATATGTTATTATATGGTATGTGGTAGTTTTGGGGAGCTTACTAAGCTTCATGCTTACAGTTTCAGTTTTGGTTTCAGGTACTTCAGCTAGCAAAGGGAAGGGCTCGTGATGATGGCAGGGCACACACCACAGTTTAGCTTGGGAGATTGACTCTGATATTTTGATATGATCTTGACACTAGTTTTGATTTGATAATTTAGTATGACATTTGAGATACACGATTCATGGTTTTTATCTTTTGATATTTGATATTATGGTTTAGTAATGTTTTCAAACAAAAAAATTTTGATTGTATTTTTGGGATGTTTCAGCTTCCTAGGATCTCCTACGATTACCTCCTCAGCCATCCATCAGCTGCTGAAGGACCCCTACCTATGTCATTCAATTACTTCACAAATACAGTTACATGCAACAAAGCTTAGATAATCCTTCGACTAAAAGACTCAACCCTACAACGGTTATACTTAAACAAGAGCTACACAATCAGTCCAAGTCAACCACTCTAAGAGTATTTAACCCTCACTACATGTAAGTTAACATATTCATGTGATAGCTAACTTACATCAATATGAGTCCCACAAAGCACAAAGCAAGCAACACTACTAGAAAACAACCCTTTAATGATGCACAAACAATGACACTCGCTAATAGAGGACGCGTATTTGTGTGTGCTCTAAAAATAATGTCATCTCTCTTAAATTTTAAAGGATTTAGCATACGCATTTTTGCGTGCCCTGAAATTAGTGTCTAAACAAAAAAAAAAACACGGAGGGCACCTATAATAAAATGTGCGTCGTCTAAGGCTGTCGCTTTATAAATTTTAATAGCGCGCGCTTTTCCATCCCCGGGCAAACCCTTTCTCACTTCGACAAAACCCTTTCTCTCTTCAATTTCCCTTTCTCTCTTTCTCACTTCAACAAAACCCTTTCTCTTCTTCTCAGTTCTCGACGTCGATAGCTTCTCCCACCTCCGACGTTTCTCTTGGCGCCAGCGCCTCCGACCTCTGACCTCCGTCCAGCCCTTCCTCGTCGTCCAGTGCTTTCCAGCGACACCCAACTGGTGGATCCCCTCCTTTCCGACGCTTTCCAGCGACACCCAGCCGGTGGAGTCTCTGTAAAATGTCTTCTCTTACATTTGTATCCATCATTCTCTCATATCTCACCTCCTTTGTCTCTGCCCCTAACCCACCACCACCGCCTCCAACACTCACAATCTATTTTGGCCTCACACAACGTCGATACACCGGCCCTATCAATGAACGCTTCATCCACCACCATTCTTCCAATCATACGAGCCAATATAAAGCAGATAGAAAGTTTTCAAATTCGAGAGTTATCGTATCCAGAACATCGGAAAGGGTTATTGTGTTCTATTGTGTCTCATGATTGATGCTCCCTTCTCCTCCTTTAACGATTGAGTAGCAAGTCTTGGCAATCATCTCGTGGATGTACTTAGAAAACGGTCAAAATTTAAGTGACGTAATTAAAGGTCTGCGATAATGGTCTCTCTCTCTCTGTGTGTGTGTGTGTGTGTGTGTGTCATAGATTCCTCCTCCATTAGTTGATTTTGGTTTTCTTTTGTTGAAGATGGGTTTTTGATAAGTGTTGTGAGATATAGAGAGAAGGGGGATTTAGGGTTACGATTTAATCCAACATAATGATTGTGATGCATAGTTTGAAGAGTATCGTCTCTGGTCGTACGTCCTTTCAATTCAGGGTAACACTTCACGATTCTCATTAAACTCAAATCATCTACACAACATAAACTTGTTGGTTTTGTTGTACTTTGACATTCTCCTACTATATCAAATCAGAAGAAATACACTTCGTCAAAATCCTCTAGGCAAGTTTTCAACTCTTGATCTGCGTTAAGTAGAAAGAAACATATATACTAGAATGTGTTATATACCTTGTCATCTGTAAATAATTGATTCATTTTCAAAGGTAATTATTCTCGCTTCCCAAGGCAATAGAAATTTAAGTATGATGTTAATTTCATAGATTTGATTGCTTGTGTAACAACGTTGTACATCATTTGCATTGTCTGCCTCTACAGATTCCAACATTTTAAAAGTCAGATAATCCATTGAAATATGTATCTTTATATTTTCTTTTAGTTTGAACCATTTTATACTCTATTTTTTGACTATATTATTTTTAAGAAATTAAATAATACATGCGATTGATTAATCAGTAGAATTGGTATGTGTTTATGAGATTTGTTCAAAATTATTGAATGTTTTGAACTTTCTGATTACTTATTTATATGCACATATATCTAATGGAAATTTATTATTATAATGGTTAGGACATTGGATGCCTTCAACAAAACATCAGTACAAGTACAAGAGAAAATGGGAGTTTGTCTCATAATGAAGGGTGTAAGAGTTTCCATATATTTTTATTTGAGGAAGTCAATTCAACAATGAATTTCCTTTATGTTCTAGAAATGTAAGTTTTTATTCATCGTTTTCATCTGTGTGTTACTAAAGATTATTATTCAAATTTAACAGTTTTAGTTTCACTGCTCAGCATGAAATTCAATACCTTCTTCATTTATTATGGAATGAAGAATCTCAAAATTTGTCAAATCCAATTCCTAGTAAATCTCAACCATAACCTCTTCTAGATTCCAAAGTTACCACTGAGGAGAAGGAGATCGGTCATAATCCAAGTTAACAGAAGGGCAATTCAGGAATTTCCAGTCACGAACCTTTAAAGGGGTAAAATGGAAAAACCCCAAATCTCATAAAGTTGACATCACTGATGCAGTGGACGTAGCTGTTTCAACATCAGAAGCATTAACAATCCACGAGGTAGTAGTGAATTGTGTGTCTATGTTTAGTTTCATGGGTCAACTTCAGAATGTGGCCTTTAAATTTGCACGCTAAGTGTTTGTGAAAAGTCCTTATCAATGATTTGGCATTTAGAGGCACCTTTTCGGATTGAGAAAGATGGGCCTTCTTGAGTTGATCTATTATAATGTTAGAAAGGGTTAGAATTTAGAAGAACTAAATCAATTTATATGAATGTTTGATTTTATAAAAAAATATGAATGTCTTAGCTTTGTTGTTTCTCTCTCAATTTCAGATGATTCATTATGTAAAAAAAGGATAGAAAATTAAGTTTACAACAAAATTGTTCCTTTTTTTGCTTTTATGTTTATCTGGTTTTACATAGAAGTTTCAATTCTGCCCCCTAGTTCTAATTGTCGTATTCTACTATGTGCACATATGGTTCTTTTGTCAGCTGCGGTTTATGGAAGCTTAGTAGTAATGCTTGTATTTCTACCGGTTAAACTTGCCATGAAAATGGCTCCTAATATCTTTCCTCTTGATACATAAGAATAAAATTAATTTTTTGTATTATTTGATGTGCTTATTGTGCCTACATAATTTTTTTTTGGTATTGCAAAATGTCGGATATGCATTCGAGCAAATACTGGAGTGGGTTGGGCACTTGGGCTGACCGACTTCTTGCTGCCCGGACCTGAATATCACCCTGGACCAGCAAATGGAAATCGGGATCTAGGCAAGATCTAGATCGGGATCACGCCATAGTTAATCCTCCAGAAGCTGATGTGGATGAACAAACTGATTCAGAGTAATTGTTTGTTTGTTTTTTACTTAATTAGCTTAATTTGGACATGATTATCTAGCATTATAAACAGGACCACTATATACTACTTTTCATTCCATAACTGTCTGGAAAGCAGTAGATACTCTGAATCCTACATTTAGCACTTAGGAAAGTTGTTTGTTGAAATTCAAGAATCCAGATCCGAAGCCCTAGCAATCATGAACAAAACACTAACTCATTACCCTAGAGATGGATTTATACAAGTGATTCTTGAAAACTATATATTACATTTTTAAATTCCAGAATGGAACTACTAAGGGGCTTGTAAAATTCTTACTTTTTGTTTTGAGTGTAGGAGCTTTAGATATGGTGAAATTTGGTGCTAAGAACACCATACATATGAATTTTCAACAGAGGAAAATATATCAACACAATAAACAGGTATCAGTCTATCTATCTTAGTGGCATTTTTGTAAATAGTCAACAGTTAATGTGAAAGCCTTTTTTTCTTGACTTTTCTTACAAAATTAAAAAGAAACAAGGATATAAAGTATGAAAATTAGGTAGTGGAGTAGAAATGTAAAGCCTCTGATAACTTTCTTTATGACAAAAATACCCTCATTGTGTATAGGTGTCACAACCTTGCATATGTCCAGATCTAGGGCTGCCATTTGTGCACGACCTGAAAAAAGAAAGGCAACAAGTAGGGGAAAATGCATGAAAAATAAGAGGAAGAAACAGGGCAACCAATAAAGGTAAAAAAATGTATTTATTTGATAATGTCACACCCCAAAACCAAGAACGGCGGAAACGTTCTGGGGCGGAGGACGTCATGTAAAGTATCAGAACACAGTAAATGTAAATAAGCAAACAACATCATCCATTGCATTAAATATATAATTTTAATACAAGCGTGTTCTGTACAGTTTTAGACACCAAAAATATAAGGTAAAATCAAAATAATAATATGATGAGTCTTGAATGCGCTCCATCTCCTCAAAAGCTGGCATCGGTACCTGTCTACTGATGACCTGAGAATACAAGTTATTTTGAAAGAGTTTATCAGCATTAAGCTGGTGAGTTCATAAGTGTTTTAGTGTCGGTGTTTGTTATTAAAAACGTTCGAACCTGTCGCAAGTATAAGTTGTAAAATATATGTAAGTGTTTGTAAAAGTTTGGAATCTCTCAGAAAAACCTATATTTTCTATTAAAGTAGCCTTACACCAAGGCTTAACTGTTTTGTATGCTCGTTTGATGTAAAAGTGTGTAATTTCCCAAGTGTAATTATCTTTTAACAAAATATAATTTGTACATTAAAGTTTAAGTGAAGTTATCACTAAAAATGTAATGGGTAAATCATTGTAGTACTGTAGTTTTGTATTATAGGAACTACTGCTGTACTAACTACCTTAAACCGGATTTATATTAAGGTATAATGTGATAATTGCACCATACTATCGACTGATAACAACGACATAAAGAACGGTCGTAATAACGGAATGACGTTTGGCACCCGCAGACCTGCAGGTCCGGCTGTAGCTAGCAGCAAGGTGTAGGATAGTCAATCCAGTATAGATCTATACGCAAACTCAACGCTCTCCCTCCAAGAGAATTCTAGCTACAACTCGGGCCATGACATTTAAGGCATGCTCCGATACAGTGGATCACAATTGTTAACGTATTAATGTAAGGGTAATGTTTCTCGTTCTAGTATAGTTGTATATGTTGTCTTCCTAGTATAGTTGTATATGTTCTCATAGTATAGTTGTATATGTTCTCATAGTAATGTAATGTATAGACTCATGAATGAACTGACTCATTAATCTAACAGTTGTAATAGTATGATCCTGTGTTACCCCGATGGTAACTCACTAATGATGTATCTAGTACGTATGAATATGGAAGTACTTTTATGTCTATATATGTATATTTGATATATAATTAATATTGAAACGACCTTCGGATGGTCACCCGAAATTCCACCAGACCACATCCAAATCGAGGAAAAGGAAATAGGGCAGGTGGCTTTCCTAAGCCCTTTAAACATTATTTATACATCTATACATATATGGGCTTGCAATTTATAAGTAGTAAAACAAAGTTTAAATAAAAGCATTTGATAAGTAAAAGAGTTTGTAAAACATTTTGAAGTAAAACAGTTTGATAAACAGTTTGAACAGTGATAAAATCATTGGTTTCCTAGTTATTAATCACATGTGATTAATGCAATCACATGCGATTGAAGCAATAACTATAAGTATTTAACTTGTATCCCCCCATAAGTATTTAAAACATTTAAAATCATTTCAAAGGTTGATTAAAGGGGGTATGAACTCACTTGAAAGTTTGAAGATAGCGAGATGGAAAACCGGGCAGAGTTTCGTCTTGGGAAACAGATTTTTCTCGGGATTCTCGGGAATCTCGGGAGTAAAATCGACCCTCGGGACTTGAGCAAAAAGACCAGAGCTTCGGGTTTGAACGGGCACGGAAATTGAGGCAAGATCGTGAGAGAAAGGAGAGAAATGGGGTGATTTTCCCGGAACCCTCGCATTTCTATTTATACGGGGTCTGAGAAGCCTCGGTACGCGGGGCGTACACTTGTACGCAGCGCGTACGCGTACGTCATGCATGAGCGAGTCCCCGACTGCCTCGGCTTCGGATGGGACGGATTGGATGGGACGGGTCGGACGGGGCGGGTCGGTAGCTTCGCATAGGGGCGACGTGGACGATCCGAGGCCCTTGATTCGAGTACGCGGGGCGTACGAGGGTACGCAGGGCGTACTCCGGTCCTATATGCTGACTCCCCTTCGGATATTACCAAGAATTTATATTTAAATTTATATTTATTTTAAATAAACTTCTAAAATCCCTATCTCCTTCATACGAACTCCGTTTTCGACGTTCTTTATATCGACGCGTAGGTGAGACTAAGATCTACAACTTTCGTTTAGATTCCATTGGAAAATTATGAAATTATTTTTATTATTTATTTATTAAAATGACGTGATTAAGGAATTTTTTCAAAAATTCATAACTTCCTCATCCGAAGTCAGATTTGGACGTTCTTTTTATGTACGCTCACGGTTTGAGGTTATCTATAACTTTCATTTAGATACTTAAGGCTAAAAACTATTGTATTGAAACTTCGCGTTTTTCGTTTAATCGCTGTTGCCGGTTTTGCCGAGAATCTTTGGTTGGTCATAACTTCTTCGTTATAACTCGGATTTTAGGGTTCTTTATATGTACGAAAACCTTGAGACGATTCCTACTACTTTATTTAACCCAAATAAGATTTTAGTAAAGTTATATTTTGACCTAGATTTGATTGGTTTTACATTACATTGTCTCGAAATATCGGGTTGTCACAGATAATACATTTGCTTAGTCCATATATGTTAGGGAATGATTCTTGTCTTAACACATTGCCTCCACCTAAATGGAAACAGAATATTGATTCTCCTGTAGTTAAGGCTACCATTGATGATTTTAATAACAATATTTTACAAGAATTTGTTGTTAATCTATGGTATTCAGATATAACACCTGATAAGGAAGCTCCACAACTCATAGATGCTATTATCCTAACAAGGTTTGTAGTTCTAGAATCCTTTCTTAGTAAGAAATTTGAAATGTGAATCAATTGTGATGGTGATAAGTGATTATTTCAGGTATGTAGTTCACCTCGTAAGGAAGCTCCACAATTGTGATGGTGATAATCAGTGATTATGACCATCATAAGAATATTTACGTTCATAAATATTTGCAATTATGGATCAACCTCTCTTCTAGACACTAAGTGTATTCCTATATATTATATTCGACTTCACTTTCCATTACAAATAAAACAGAAAGCCCACTAAACAACCAGTTCAAGACATAAAGCCCTGGTAATTTATTTTTTACATTTCTTGAAACTAATAAAGTTTCTTTATATATTTATTATTTCAGTTCTCAAAAGCTTTGAATCATTTTGAAAGAGAGGATCCTACATTATGTGTTGGATTGGACCCCGAGAGTGGTCATGTAGTTAATATTCATATTTATTCATCAATCATCATAAAAATATTTATTTATTGAAACTAAATTTTGTGTTAACTTCAGACAATTATATCGGGAATGTGAGAGTTACATTTTGAAGTTTATGTTGAGGCGCATTAAGAGGGAATATAAGGTAGCATTATTTTAATTTTAGATTTAGATAAAAAAATCACTTTCTTTGAAATGTCTCAACAATTGTTATTTTATTTGTCTAATTTACTTTCATGTTGCAAAAGGTTGATGCAACTGTTGGAAAGCCCCGTGTGAACTTCAGAGAGACAATTACACAACATTATGAGCCTTTTGACTCGTTATATTCAATCCTTTGATATCTTATTAGTGCAGTGCTCATATCTGTGAAGTTCTTAATTTACTAAATCATTTTCTTAATTTCATGCTTTCTTTTCTCTTTCCTAGTATTATTTCGAAGATAGGTATGATTTGGTGAATATTTGCATCTGGTTTCAGGAGTTACTCAAGGAAAATGCAAATGGTAGCAAATACTGGGCATATGGAGGTGACTTTGGAGATACACCAAATGACTTAAATTTCTACTTAAATGGTCTCATATGGCCTGATCGGACTCCTTATCATGCTCTAAATGGTGATTACAATAATTTTTTGCTTAGTATTTAGGTTTTTGTTTAGTTATTTCCAACAAAAATGTTTCCATGATGAATCTTTTGGTAGAGACAATGTATAAGAATTACTTCATTGAGCTAATTATGATGTGATCCTTTGTTTATTTTTTTTTCAGAGGTCAAGTATTGCTATCAACCAATTAAAATTTCGTTCACCAATGGCGTAATTAAGGTATCAATATCATCACTCTTACTTATTTGTCTATATCATTTTCATGAAAATGTTTATGTTGCGTATTATATATTCATATGTCCAGTTGTGCTTTCTATATAGAAAATGTTAACCTTGGTCTTTGCGTTTTTTGTTCATATATTACAAACACCAATTTCTTTCAAACAACAGAAGATCTAGAGTTTAATTGGGTGGTTGAAGGTGATGGATGTAAACTTGATTCTGGAACTCTCAGTCTACCAACATTAGAGTTTAATTGGGTGATTGTAAGTGATTTTGGTTCTTGAAACGAGACTCAAGATATCATATTTTGGCATGGCTAGAAGCTTTGTGGGAAACGATACTTAAGCAAAAGTAAACACACAGAGAGTTATTGGCACATAGTAAGCTAGATGATGCAATTGTATATAAATGAGTTCATTTTTTTATATCATTTACTCATTTTTGGAATAATTATTTGTATTTGACATATTAGTGAGATGAATTATCTTTGTTATTTATGGTATTTTATTTTGTATTATGAGATTTTTAATGTATTATATAATTTGAAAATTAGTAAATCTATCAATAATATTTTTTTAAACATTTAAAATTATGATACGCAAAAATGTGTGTCATCTTCATTTATGACATGGCCTTTCTTGACAGGGGCTTTCTTGATACGCATTGCGTGTCATTAACACGCGCATCATAAGGTTACGACACATGAATGCGTGTCGTCTTCCTTTATGACAGGGCCTTCCTTGATACGCATTGCGTGTCGTAAACGAGCGTCGGAATTGTGCGTTGTAAATGAGCGTCGTAAATGCACGTCGTCTATAGACGACGTGCAAAAACGCGTCGTCTCTCTTTATGACAGGGCCTTCCTTGACGCGCCTTTGCGCGTCGTCTGAGCCTTTTACGACGCGCAATGATCGTCGTAAAAGTCTGTTTTTCTAGTAGTGCAACATTCGTGCGTCTAGAACTGACAACATCACATAAACAAGTAGTCGTATCTCAGAAGCTCCTGAATATCTCTGATCACTAGCATGCATCACTACCAGCTTACACAACAGGCATAAAGGCGTCTCTTCTAATCAGGCATCCTACATCAAACATCAATCATATAATACACAGGGGTATTTTGGGGAATACTTACTTGAGCTCGGCTGATTGCACGCATCGCACCCGTTTTTATTTTTTTAAAAAAACTTACTTACCAAATCCTCAATTTGAGTTCAAGCACACTTGAGAGCATGTCTGAATCCCTTAAACCAATGCTATGATACCAAATTGCAATGCCCCAAAATTCAACCCAAATTTTTTGAATAAAACTTTAAGTATTTATTGAAATCACAACTGCAAGATCATAAAACATTTATCAGTGTATTATTCAAACTTATCAAGTACACAAGTCCCCAATTGATGCAATGCAATCGAGCCGTGCCCCTACTTTAATATAAGAAAACTTGAAACATGCAAACCAAAAATAGTAAGCACAGAGCTTAGTGAGTTTCCCCAAAATACCACACACAACACAACACAAATAAACATCAATGGGTTATCAGCAAAACTAGGGACTAGCAGCAGTCCTAGTGGGCTAACAGTACGCTCAGTGGGTTATCAACAACCGTGGAGACTATCAGTAATCTCAGTGGGCTAACAACTTGCCTGGTGGGTTATAAGCAACCCTAGAGACTATAAACAACCTCAGACATAATAAAAAGCATAACACTATAATAACAGCTAGCCCCAACTGATCCTCACAGATACATCTATCCTACAACATAGGCTCAGACAAACATGTAAGAGTCACAAAGATAGCTAACATCCTACATACATAATTTAATGAGCTGACATTGATGCATTCGACTCATTAGCATTGGGAGAAGGCTCACCTCAAACTGCTGAAACAACCAGATAAATGCTCTAACTGCTGATCCGGGGAACCTATGCTCTAAATATCATCAGGCAATATCTGAATTAATAATCAAGTCATAAGCCTGAATCGGGCCCTGCCCAAAGACACACAAAAGCCTACGATGACCCGAAATACTAAATGGTGCCCAAAGCCCACTATAGGCCCAAATCCTAGAAGGCCCAATTCCTAACAATGACCCAAAGTCAAAAAGGACTAGCGACCCATTAGGAACAGAAACCTTAGTAGTCCAAATATGGTCCAAAACCCAAAAGTCAACAAAATTCAACGATGGTCAACAATATGAGTACACCCTGCGTACTCAATCTAAGCCCAACATACACCACCTTTGGGCAGTACGTACTACGTACGAGTTGGTATGCCAAACGTACTCATCATTAAGGAGTAAGGACTTAAGTGGTTAGGCCACTAAGTCCACTTCTCAGATCTGATCCCAAATAATGTCGGAACCTATAGAGTCAAATACTTTAAGCCTTTGCATGGCTGGAAAGGGTTTAAACCTTGAAACTCTAACTTAATCCACACTCAACACTACCAAGATCATGCATGACTAGAAAGGGACCATAAAGTAACCATTTTTATGAATCCACAAGACCTAAAATGCTTGAAAGGACAGCTAATAAGCCTTGAAGTACTCCATACTCACAAAGTTCCAAGATTTGGGACAAAAGTTCATGAAAAACCCATCTATGGAGATCTAAAAGAAAACTCATAAAGGTATGAACTTTATACCCTTAGAAGATGCACTAAATAGAGTAGTTTTTGGATCCAAAAGCTTGCAAGCAACCCCTCCTTCTTCACTAGTCTTATACTTCAACAAAAGGCCACCAAAGTCACCACCAAGCTTGCATATCTTCACTCACTTAGGATACACTTGAAATTAGGGTTTGGAAGGAGTGGAGGCTGATTATGGGAGAACCAAGGGTGAGTTAATGCCTTTAAATATGGGTGATACCCTAAAAATTAGGGTTTGGCATCAGCCTACGTACGCCCTGTGTACTACTAGTACGCCCAACGTACTAGGTTCAACTCCGCAATCATCCTTCGCCTGGTACGCCCAGCGTACACCCTTTACGCCCAACGTACTAGGCTCAACCTAAAAACTATCCAACTTTGAATGGCCATAACTTCTTCGTTCTAACTCCGATTTCAGAGTTCTTTATGTCCACGGAAAGGTATCGAAAAGCCCCACAAGAATATCAAGATATCTTGGACTGAAAATGCCTCGAACAAAAATCCATTTCTTATGCAAGAAACCGAACTATGACTTTTCCCACGATACCCTTTGGCCCAAAGCACAGTCCAAAGGATTTAGGTCTCATAACTTTCACTGCCTTCTTCCAAAGGATCTAAACATCGCCTCCTTAAGGTCCTAAAGCTTTTATAGAATCAATATCTGGCCCACGCCCCTAAATCACAGAATGACCTAAAATATGTTGTTACATGAAAATTCCTTTTTTTGGTATACTCGTGTAGTAAATTGTATGATGAATCGTTTTTTGTATACACACATTTCTATATTGAGTAAACTATCATTAGATTCTAGTCTATAAGGAAATCCAGTAGAACCACAAAGACTTTTCTGAGAGTTATGAAACAGGGGACAATAATTTTTTTTTTTTATATCTTCATATTATATTATAAGCTCTAATTGATTTTTTTTTCGCATGTATATGAAAGTTGATTGCTATTTCTTACACCTAAAATTGTGTGGATTTTTCGAACTAAAATACTGTAACATGAAGTGAAAGTACATTTATATTTTATTTCTTATTATTGTTCATGTTTATCGACATAAATAGCAACAAACTTTTCCAAAAGTCTTGATCATAGCAACGTACTTTAAATGAAATTATCAATAAGATCTTAAAATTGTTTATGATAGCATTTTAAGTTAATTAAGTACACCTAAACAACCTAAACAACTGACTTTTTATGAAATTATTAATATTTTTTTATATGCCGCAGATAGTGTTGGTTGTTGCTATCTATTTTCTGTTAATGAGAGTATATAAAGTTATTACATTTCAATATGATCATAACAAGTTGTTACCTAAGTACCTTTCTTGAAAGATATGAGAATTTAGACTCAAGCTATTTTCACCAATGTATTTTATGTTTCTAAATTATATAGTTTTTCTTTTCAAAATACAAGAAAATTAATTATTTAGCTTTTTATATATAGAAATGGTTGTTAAAATTGAATTTTAGAGCTCGATTATTTATCTAGAAAAGAAGGGCAATGAAAGGTATACAATAGGGTGGGTGTAGGGATGACAACCTTTTTAGATTATTTTTATTGGTTTTTCTTTATTTTGCAAATTGTTACAACTTGAGTTGAGGATTAAAAAGTATATTGTATAGATTCAAAGTGAGGGTATTGACTTTGAATGATCTATCTTTGAATGTGCTAATAGACAAGCTGTATCTTTAAGTCCTTTTAAGTTTTAGTATGATTTGAATTATTAATGTACTAATATATATCATTTATGTGTGGTTCATAGTGATTTGATTTTAGTCTTAAGTATGTTTCTTCATTTTATAGTTCTATGTTCAATGCTTTTTCATGTTCCATTATAACTATCAGATTGTAATGAAACAAATAATTTATCTTAATATAAAAGGTTATAATTGTTAATTTAAATTAATATGAAAATAGTTTGAAGTCACGAACAATGAAATTATAAACTCTGTCTGGAACCATACATAAATGATATATATTAATACATTAATAATTCTAATCATACCGAAACTTAAAAGACTTAATGGTGCACCTTATCTATTAACACATTTAATGGTAGATCGTTCACTACAAATGCAAGATACCCTCCGTATTCCTGATTGAATCCATTTGTTTCATTAACAATTATAATCGTTTTTGGGTTACGATACAACTTATTGCTTGTTTATCCGTTACGTTTATGTAAAACTTTCTTCTATAAAAATCACTGGATAAATTGGGGATTATAGTGTTACATTAATCTATAGTTATTTATAAATGGGTATTAGATGACCAACTATGGAGTGTGGCCATTTTTATCAACTCAAAATGTTGGTTATCTAATTTTAAACTTTCCGATTAGTTATTTAATAATGATATAGATTTAAGATTAATTTCTTTTCGTATATGAAATTTATTGTTTTGGTAACGAAAGAGGAGGGAGTGATGTCATGGTCACAAATTCCAAAATGTATTTGTGGGAGATTTTACTTGCAGTGCAACTTACTGACAAAAAATAATTTATAATAGTTTAATATTAAGATTGAGATTGCAGATGGCTGATTTGATTTGATCGGTCATGAATGGTTCCATCATACTTTTTGATGTGTGTTGTACCGTTCTCCCTGTTTTATTAGCCCTTGGCCCCTCCTCCAAAACCTTCCATTAATATTTTCGTCCTTCAATTATTTACATAAATTCTCTATCAACCACATGGCATCAAACAGTTTAAAAGAAATCATTGATCATAGTAATAATAGAAACGATACTAAATAGTACCATTAGAAAGTAAAATTTATATAAATCGCACCACTTAATTAATTTACCTGTTCTAAATGTGCACTTCCCTTGATACATATTTTCGAACTTCAACAAACAAAACGTTGAATGGTAGTCTCTTAAAGAGAAGAATGGAAATGATAATTAGAAAGCATATTAGATACCATTAGATTCTACACGGTATTCTGTTTCTCGAACATCTAAGAAAACGATATACACAAGGAAAAGAAAAAAAAAACGATTTGCATGGGAAGACTAATTTAATAAATGACCTTTTTTTTTTATCCTTAACTAGAAGTAATAATCCATTTTACAACATAACCTGTCACCAATTGCCAAATGACATAAATATAGTCGAATTTTTTAGGTATTTTTTTGTCACTTTTGGAAAGATTAAATTACAGAAATGATCAATGTAGGTTAGTCAAATCCTCAGCCTTAGGCTAATCTTTGAAACATTGACAGCAATCATCCCTTTGGTTTCGGAAAACTATAACGATGGTCCCTACATGATAATGCAGACATTAAGTCTAAGTAAAATGATCAATACACCCCCCATTCCCCCCCCCCCCCCCCCCCCCCCCCCCCCCAAGTAACTAGATTTTGTTGCCATGCAGTCAAAGTAACTATATCCGCCCAAGTAACTAGATTTTGAATCGAAAACGAATACGAAAGTTCGTGACCCTACCAAATAGCAATAGGCCTCCATAATTTTGTCGGTTCGCTACATCCTGCAAATAGGTCATCAATAGCCACTAAGGAGTGGGAACAAACAGGGCAGATAATCGAATCCACCACAATGCCTCTATACGATAGTTGCTCTCTATTGGGAAGACTACGTAACTTCAAACGCCATATAAGAATGTTCAGCTTGTTGGGAACAAAGTTGTTTCACAAGTCTCCATTCCTCCTAAAAAAGCATGCCACTATCCAGAAAATATCTGGCAAATAAAACAAGAAACTTGTCAAACACATCAAGAAGCTATCCTAGTTTATGTGACATCCCAAAAATCATGGAAATTTAAAATTTCAAAAAACAACCCAACATGAAGAAATAAAAGCAGAAACCTATATCTAGCATGCTTGAAAGAGAAAGGTAGAAGCTGGACAACTTATAAAGGTCTAGCAACAACACAAGATGATGGAAAGAAACTTGTTTGCTCCATACAATACACCAATGTAGTCTTCTTCTTCTTCAAGAAAGAGCTAAAAACCACCCACAAAGGTCCAAATGAGCTCAAAACCTTCAGTGGAGATTAGGGTTATGAAATCAAAGGTTTAAAAGTGGTGGAGGCTGAGGGTGGGCAACCCTAGCCTCCCTCTTTCCTTTAAATACCCGAGAAATTAGGGTTTAACGTTTCAGCCGCTCGCCACATCATGGCATCCAAACGCCACGTCGTGGGGTATCATTAAAGTCCCGCGAACATTCTAGCATGGCCACGTGAGCCTTCACCACGTCGTGGTCAACCAAAAATCAAGAACTATTTATTAAAATTTTACCTTTGAGAAACCGTATGTTACAACTCTCCCCCACTTAAATCAGACTTCGTTCTCAAAGTCCGCTGGTGTAAACAACTCTGGGTAATGCTCCTGTATCTCTGCCTCGGGTTCCCAGGTCCACACAGAACCTTTCTAATGCTTCCAGGTCTTTGACCAAAGATACCACCTTGTTGCGCAAGGCTTTAGTCTTTCTATCCAAAATCGTCATTGGCCTCTCAACATAGTTGAAGCGATCATCAACCTGAACATCCTCCAAAGGAACAACCGCTGTAACATCAGTCACACACTTCCGAAGTTGCCAAACATGGAAAGTGTTGTGGATCTGGCTGAGCTCCTCAGGAAAAACCAATTTGTAAGCTACCTTGCCAACCTTGGCAATCACCTAAAATGACCCAATATACCGGGGCCCCAACTTTCCACTCTTCCTGAAGCGTATTACACCCTTCTAGGGTGATACCTTCAACAAGACCATGTTATCAACTTGGAACTCCAACTCGGATCGACGCTTGTTGGCATAGCTCTTCTGTCGACTCTGAGTTGTTTGAAGTCTCTGGCTAATTTTTTGAATAAGCTCTGACGTATGAAAGACTACTTCAGTCCTTCCCATAACCATGTGATTGACTTCTCCTCAGTAGACTGGGGTACTACATTTACTCCCATAGAGAAGCTCAAAAATGTAGCACACCGATATTGGAGTGGTAATTGTTGTTGTAATAAAACTCCGCCGGAGGAAGGTAGGAGTCCCAACTCCCACCGAAATCTATGACACAAGCTCTCAGCATATCCTCAAGTTTCTGAATGGTCCTCTCACTCTAGTCGGCCGTCTGCCGATGATAAGCAGTGCTAAAATGAAATCTCATGCTCTGTTTCTCGTGGAACTTCTACCAAAATCGCAAAGTGAACCGAATATCCCAGTCTGCAACGATAGAAACCAGAACACCATGTCGAGCGATGATCTCACACACATAAACATCAGCCAATTTCTTAGCCGACTAGCTCTCACGGATTGCTAAGAAATGGGCACTCTTGGTCAACCGATCCACTATCACCCAAATCACATCAAACCCCTTAGCTATCCAAGGCAACTTAGTGATAAAATTCATGGTGATCTGTTCCAATTTCCACATGGGAACCTCCAAAGTTTGAAGCTTTCCATTCAGACTGTAGTGCTCAACCTTGACCATCTGACACCTCAAACACCACCGAGACACCAGGCTATCTCCCGCTTCATGCATGACCACCAATAACTAAGTCGAAAATCCCGATACGTCTTGGTGGCTCTAGGATGTATCGAAAATCTGGACTTGTATCCCTCTTCCAACACATCCTGCCTGACTCCACCAAAATACGGTACCTAAACTTGACCATATCGGGTCAACAACCCTTGGTTAACGGTAGCAAACCTATCGATCTCTCCTACGAGTCTCTCCTACTTCTAGTTTTCTTTCCTTACTCCCTCCGCCTAGGCCTCCCTAATCATACCCAAAAAATGGTGAATCAATAGAAATCCTCATACAGATGCTCCCAACAGCAGAACTAGCCGTCATGCAGCTCAAAGCATCAACCATTATGTTGGCTTTCCCAGGATGATAGATAATCTCACAGTCATAATCCTTGACTACGTCACGACACCTACGCTGCCTCATATTTAGATTTGGCTGATCCATGAGATATCTCAAACTCTTGTGATCTGTGTAGATGGTACAATGGAATACAGACATATAATGCTGCCAAATCTTGAAGGCAAACACTACCGCCCCTACTCCAAATCATGTGTTGGATACCGACCATCATGCGACTTCAGCTGCCTAGAGGCATACACAATGAATCTCCTACGTTGCATAAGTACCGCTCCCAAACCGATGATGGACGCATCAAAAAATACTACAAAATCCTTAACACCCTCAACACCCTCAGGGAGGGTCAACACTATGCCTTATACAACTTTTGTCTCAGTTTCTTGAACCTAGGTTGCTGATCAGGACCCCAACGGAAATCCGTGCCCTCTTTCGTCAGACGAGTGATGGGTATCGCAATCTTGGAGATGTCCTAAATAAATCTCCAATAATACCTAGCCAATCCCAAGAAACTCCTAATCTTCGAGGGAGTCTTTGGAACCTCCCACTACATCACAACCTCAATCTTGTCTGGATCGACCAAAATCCCATTTTGGTTAATGAGATGTCCTAAGAACTGGACCTCTTGTAACCAAAACTTTCACTTCGAGAACTTGGCATACAACTTTTAAACTCACAAAAGCTCTCGAAGGTGCTCCTTATGCAGCTCTCTAGTCGTGGAATACACCAAGATATCATAAATGAATACAATAATCGATCAGTCGAGCATCAGCCTATACACCCGATTTATTAAATCCATAGATACCGCAGGCGCATTGGTGAACCCAAATAGCATCACAACGAATTCTTAATGACCATAACGAGTCTGAACGCGGTCTTCTCCATGTCCTCCTCTCTAACCCTCATTTGATGATACCCCAACCTCAAATCGATCTTCAAGAACCAAGATGTACCCTACAACTGATCAAAGAGGTCATCAATCTGTGGAAGTGAGTAACGGTTCTTCACCATCAACTTATTCAATTCCCAGTAATCAATGCACATCTGGTGTGAACTATCCTTCTTCTTGATGAACAAAATTGATGTTCCCCATGGCGAATTGCTCAGTCTAATAAATTGCTTTCCCAACAACTCCTGAAGCTAAGAGGACAACTCCTGCATCTCAGGCGGTGCCAACCGGTACATTGCCTTGGCAATCGAAGCCGCACCCGAGACCAAATCAATATTGAACTCAACGTGCCTCCCAGGAGGCACACCGGACAACCCCTCCGGAAATACATTTGCAAACTCCCTCACCACATGCACTCTGAGACCAAAATTTGCTTTCCAACTCAAGTATCAACCACATAAGCCAGATAACACATACAACCATGTTGAATATACTGTTGAGCCATGGCAGTAGAACAAAAGGCTGACCCCAATATGGTACCCTCATGTGGCCAACCTGCTCACAACGGTAACAAATCTTAGTGCTTGACGGCGGGGTCTGTTTTCGGCAATCCATCGCAATGTGGCCTTTCCTACACATTTTTAGAATCAAGATGATGATCGACATGCACCCTCATGAACCTTGCCGCACTTGCCATAGGTGTGGCCTCTCTGTCCCCCAGGTATTTAATCAGTGGGCTTGAACCGCTTCGCTGCAGGCTGTGTCTGAACAGGATCCTGCCTCAACTCTCTTGACTGAATCTCCATCTCAAACTCCTATCTCCTCATGGCATCCTGTAGCTCAGCGAGACTAGCATAACGTTGGGTGGACATGAACTGTTGAATATCTGTCTGGGGCATTCTTAAGTACCCAGTCATCTGAGCCTACTCCGAAGCAGCAAACTCAGGGCAGAAAAGAGCCCTCTCCGTAAACATCATGGTGATCTCTTTCGCCGTCTCGATAGTCTATCTCAAATCCAAGTACTCCTGAGCCAACCTCTCCCTCTCTACCAAAGGAACATACCAAGGGAACGTATCTCGCATGGAACATCTCCAAGAACTGCTCCCAAGTAACAACAACTCTCTGCTCAAGAGTGTAAGCACCAGTAACCAATCTACACTAATCCTTAATCCCCAACTTGAGAAGGTGTAGAGCGCACTTGAACTTATTGTCAGAAGGGCAAGAACACATGAAGAAACAACCCTCCACATCAGATAGCCAGTTTATCGTTATGATCGGATCCCTGAATCCATCAACCTCCGGTGGATTCGTATTGTCGAAGTCCCGAAATTCGAAATCCCTCTCCCTTCGAAGCCCTACATCAGCGACGGTTGCAGTAGCTGCAAAAACATCAACCTCAGTCAATGCAACATAGCGCTCATCAAACACCTCAATCATGGTGGTCTTGAGAGACCCAAACCACTCTAGGATAGAACTCCAGATCACAGTAGCACCTTCGCAACAATCATCTCAGGAATCTGATCCTCAGTAAACCATGAGTTATCCTAACCACTTGCTCCAGATCCAGATCCAAATACTCTCGTAAACACCATATTGAAAACAAACCAAAACATATCAGAATTGCCACAATACACATTACTAAAATCATGAAGTGAGTCTAAACCCTTGAGGTTTGTAACTTCTTTTCTACGCATACGGGTCTGTGCTCTTAGTAGTACGTGCCCATACTACCTTCCACGCATAACCATATTTGTCTCAAGAGTCATCACCACCGCCGAATACAACAAAAAGAACTTGGATATGGATACATCCTATTCGCACCCTCTCGAGAGTGGCTAATCACTCCTCATCTGGCTGACTGCTCACACATATACTCATCCATGAAACTTCCACCAACCCTATAGCACTCATGTATGGTAATCATACATAACACTGGATCCTATAGACATTTGAATAATTAATTTTAACCAAAGCCCTTCATTAAACAAGAACAGGAAATAAGGCTAAATCGAATGTTCTCAGGCTATAAAATCTTAGTTATGTACAACTATGATGCATACACTAAGAAACTACATTAATGATGTCAATTCCATACAAGAAGTAACCCTAGGCTATCATACATCATACATCAAACAAGTCTATTACGCAACTCTTGAAGATCCCTAACCTAACACTACCATGTTGTTCTATCATAAACATCATGTCAAATAATAATGTGGTAACTTGGGGTATACTTTCTTGCTCCGGATGATCATACACATTACATCCTTCCTTGTTTACTTTGAAAATGGATTTAGACCTTTTACATTTCCTTAGTTAGAGTCTAGATTCACACAAATGTTTATCCGATTTTCTCAAACCAAGGCTCTAATATCAACATGTAACATCCCAAAAAATCATGGAAATTTAAAACTTTGAAAAACAACCCAACATGAAGAAATAGGAGAAAAAACCTTAGCATGCTTGAAAGAGACAGGTAGAAGCTTGACAACTTACAAAGCTCCAGCAACTGCACAAGATGATGGAAAGAAACTTGTTTGCTCTAAACAATACACCAATGTAGTCTTCTTCTTCTTCAAGAAAGATCTAAAAATCACCAACAAATGCCCAAATGAGCTCAAAAGCTTCAAACGAGATTAGGGTTACGAAATCAAAGGTTTAAGAGTGGTGGAGGCTGAAGGTGAGCAACTCTAGCCTCCCTATTTCCATTAAATACCCAAGAAATTAGGGTTTAACATTTCAACCGCTCGTCACGTCGTGGGATCCAAATGCCACATCGTGGGGGCTCATTAAAGTCCCGCGAACATTCTAGCATTGACACATCATGGTGAGCCTTTACCAAGTCGTGGTCAACCAGAACTCATGAATTATTTATGAAAATTTTACTCTAGGGAAACCGTATGTTACAGTTAATCTAGTCCCCAACTGAAAATCCTGCAACACAGAAATAAGCACATCCCACTGTGTCTACTCCACACTGTTAGGGTGCAAACTCACGCTTGGATGTATTTGTGCTTTACCCTTATTGATGTGTAAATGAGTTGTCTTTCCTATGAATAGGAAGTGAGTGACACTCATATTTAAGAATGATCATTTTGGAGTGTTAGACTAGAGAGAGAAATTTTATACAAACCCATTTGTATATTCTTTCTAGATCTAATATGAGCTTACATAGATTTATTTACTCCGTGTGTTCTTGAGTTTACATGATGATTCACTAGATTTTTTCTAATTTCGCACATGCCATCATAATCAACACCACTACACACACCACCCCTATGAATATGTCTAAGAGACTCCACCTATAAACCAATCAACATCATCTATCTAACTGAGGCAAGTCTATGCAGATCCAAAGTATAAATCTAATGAAAAGAAACCGCGATGTGCAAAATTACCTCTTCACACATCGAGCCAGAAAGTAGTAACACTCCCATATCCCAAATGTATTTGGCATAAGGTTTGTAAGTCCAAATGACAATCTCAAAAATGAATTAACATACATATAATGCTACTCCAAGCACCTGAACAAGAATTCCTCGGAGTAAGCGAAGCACATCTCCTGATTTTTCAATATAAAGCATGAACCATCCTAACCTACAACAAATCTGAAAAAATCAAAAACTATTCATCTCCATCGAAATACCATAGCTTAATTAAATGAAAAAAACTCTTTACTCCCAAACCATCCTCTCTTCTATTACATAAGACTCTATCCCATCTAACCCAATGCATACGCCTTCTGTCCATGTTTGCACACAAAAAAATCTTACCCGTAGAAACTCGAAATATATAAGCACAAAGATCAGGACAGGAAAAATAAACATCAGATAACTACTCAAAATTCCAAAAATTGATTCCAATAAAGTAGGAGGCCTCCAAAAGAAAGGCATTTCGCCTTCCAAACTGACAACCTACTCCGAAATCGATCAATAATGAAAGACCCAACAGATACCCGAGACATCTTCTGACCAACATCCACACTAAGATGTAAAAATGAAATAGAATCCAACACACAAACTACCCTCTCCATAACTATCTCGACCTGATGAAAAGGAGCTCCCAATCCAATTGATTTACTTTTAAGCAAGACCCAAAGCAAGATATAAGCAAAACATAACATGGACAATCTGATTAGCATTCTCAAGATCATAGCAATCTAACAAAACTACATCATCATCATACAATAAATGTGAGATCTCAATCTTGCTAAAACGGAACCCCATATATATATATATATATATATATATATATATATATATATATATATATATATATATTGTGACATCCCCAAAATCTCGGCCAGAAAAGACCGATTTTCATTTATGCTTTTAAAATATTTTCAGAATAAATCCTTTTGACTTGAAAGAGTTGCGGAATTTGTTCCCAAAAAAAAACATGATAAAACAATGTTTACCAAAGCATTTCATAAAAGAAATGTATTTTCATTATAATCAAAACTCGGGGTGTCATGTTCCGATACAGACCAATAAGCATACAGACTTGTAAACAAAACAACTGATGGTTCATCCATCTCATGCCCTTGCGCCACTTCCTGTAATACAAATAAAACTGAGTGGGTCAGGCTTGGGAGCCTGGTGAGCATATAGGGTTTTCAACCCACAATAAATATCACATTTAATTTTCACCAAACAATAATAACCCAATTACCCATTCCCGTTATTCTCACTTTATGTCCCTAGGACAACTAACATAAGGGACCTAGTCTAAGAATATTTCATCGGGGCGACAACACATGCTTCGGGGGTACCTCAGCAATATAAGTCAAATAAGGCAACCATGAGGGGGATGGAATGCAGCGAATGAACACCCAAGTTCATTAACACCTATAGGTGGCGAACCTGCTAATGTTTCCACAAGACTATCTAGAAAAGTATGTGGTCGTCATCTAAACTCCGCTAGATGACTAGATCAAACAACAACGAGGCCTCTCATCTGTTTATTACACACCAACTATCTACCCATGTTCTACCCAACATATTAGTAGATAAAAATATACATTTTTATACATAGTTAAAAACCTGTATAGCATGCTTTAATCAACACATATTTCACATAACAGATGAGGCACACACACACATAACACATATCTCATAGAGAATAAATCATATCTATGAGTTAGAAGAAAGTGAATACACATTCACACACATAACCACAAAATTATACACATAATACGTATTCCGTATAAAATACTTCATAATTACGCGTTAGAAGAAAGAAACTACACACTCACTTGATCAGAAGATGATCAGACAGCACTACGGCTTGCAGAAGTAGTAATTCTCAGCAGATCTGGAAGATCTCTTCAAAAATCGAACTTCACGCGGGCAGAGCTTCGGCTCGGGAACCGCACTTCTCGGGATCTTCGGGATCTCGGGACTTGCCTCGGGGCTCGGGAACAATACCGGGGCTTCGGGATATTTCTAGCATGCAAAACGATGCAAAACGGGAGAGAGAAGAGAGAAAATTGGCAATTGGGTCGGCTGCCCTCGCATCCTATTTATAGGAGGCTGGAGCCTCGGAGTACGCGGGGCGTACTGGTCCGAATTCGTCACTGCGTTCGTCGTCCGAAGTCCTCGAGTGCGAGTGTCGACACCTTCGGAGTACGCGGGGTGTACTTCGGATCGGATTGCTGACTCCCCTTTGGATAATGCCGGAATTAAAGATTAAAAATAAATACAAAATAATTAATAAATTTCGGAAATTCATATCTTCTTCATACGAACTCCGTTTTCGACGTTCTTTATATCCACGCGAAGGTGAGACTATGCTCTACAACTTTCGTTTAGACTCCGTCGGCTAATTTTGACTTTATTTTTATTATTTATTTTTAATAGGCCGCGACAGAAAAACTTCGTTATAAATTCATAACTTCTTCGTTTGACGTCCGTTCTCGCCTAAGTTTTCATCGCTTCGATACCAACAATGAGATCTTCGATTCTCATTTAGATTGCTTCGGCTAAAAACCCCTCGATCTCAAATCGAGTAAAACAGGTTGCATACTGCTAAGCCGAAACTTCGATAAATCATAACTTCCTCATACGAAGTCAGATTTGGACGTTCTATATATATTCGGAAACCTCGTTTCAACTACTAAAACATTAATCAAAGATATTAAGTTTATTTTACACTTAAATTTTGACGCTTATTTTTATTCTTAATTAATCAAACCACATAATTAAGCAATTAAGCACAAAACACATAAAACTCAAATAATACAATCTTATTATTTCAGAACGGGTTACAAAAGTTAACCTATACCATTACATTGCTAAAAATGGCAAGCCCGGAAACACAGGCGTTACAATTCTCTCCACCTTAGAATGATTCCATCCCCGGAATCACACATCAACAAACAAATGCGGATAGCGACTCAACATGTCACTCTCCGTCTCCCAGGTGAGATTCGGCCCATTCGTGTGTTTCTATCGGACAAGCACCAACCCAACCATTTTGCGTCGCAACTTCTTAGTCTTTCGGTCAACAATTGCCTCTGGTTCTTCAATCAACCTTTTGTTCTCATCAATTCTCAATTCAGAAATTGGAATTATATCAGGAACTTCTCCCGTGAACTTCCTCAAATAACACACATGAAAAGTGTTGTGAATTCCATTCAGTTCTTCGGGCAATGCGAGCTTGTAAGCTTGGTTCCCAACCCTCTGAAGAACTTTAAACGGTCCAATAAACCTTGGACTCAACTTTCCCCTTTTACCAAATCTTATAAGTCCCTTCCACGGCGAGACTTTAAGCAAAACCGAATCTCCAATCTCAAAAGTCATCGGTCTTCGCTTCTTGTCAGCATAGCTCTTTTGACGATCCTAAGCCGCTAACATTCTTTCCCTAATTATTTTCAACTTTTCAGCAGTTTAATGAACCATCTTTGGTCCCATAAACTGTTTTTCCCCAGCCTCAAGCCAACAAGATGGCGTACGACACTTTTGTCCATACAAAGCTTGGTAAGGTGCCATCTTAATGCTCGAGTGAAAACTATTATTATAGGAAAATTCTACCAAAGGTAAATGTTCATCCCAATTACCTAGGAATTCCAAGGTACATGCTCTCAGCATATCTTCAAGTGTTTGTATCGTTCTTTCACTCTGACCATCAGTCTGCGGATGGTAAGCTGTGCTTAAACATAACTTGGTACCCATTTCCTCCTGTAGAATTTTCCAAAACCTCGAGGTGAAACGGCTATCACGATCCGATACAATCGTTAACGGAACACCGTGAAGCCTCACAATTTCCTTCACGTAAGAATTCGCAAGCTTTTCCATAGACCATTTCTCCTTGGCTGCTATGAAATGCGCACTCTTAGTGAATCGATCAACGACCACCCAAATCATGTCGTGACCATTCTTTGTTCTGGGCAGTTTAGTGACAAAATCCATAGCAATGTCTTCCCACTTACCCATAGGCACTGGCAATGGTTCTAAACTCCCGTAAGGTTTCTGATGTTGTGTCTTGACTCTCGCACAAGTCACACACTCGGCCACATACTTAGCAACATCAAGCTTCATCGTCGGCCACCAGTAGTAAGGTTTCAGGTCCCTATACATTTTAGTGCTACCCGGATGAATTGAGTACATGGTTTTGTGAGCTTCTTCCATCAGAAAATCCCTAATTCCTCCTGACTTAGCTACCCAAATACGATCTTGGAATACCTTCAGTCCATGACCGTTACATATATATATATATATATATATATATATATATATATATATATATATATATATATATATATATATATGCCAAGTGTGCCCAAACCAATGCGACCTGAAAACCCTCCACGGACAAAATAAAAAGAAATGGAGATAGTGGACCCCCTGTCTCAAGCCCCTTTGTATATGAAGTTCATATGTAGGGGACTTTTTAACCAACGCATAAGCTCTAGCCGATCTCAACACGTCTAGAATCATTGTACACCATGTTGGACCAAAATTTATAATTTGCATCATCTTGAGAAGATAATACCATGAAAGAGAATGATACATATATTCAAAAGCCACCTTAAAAATCATAAGAAGATTTCTACAAATATTACTCCACACCACCACCTCGTTTAGAATAAACATACCTTTTAAAATATGTCTCCCTTTTAGAAAACCGGACTTCTCCAAATTAGCAATATAACCAATAACCTATGCCAACCTATTAGCTATTAGTTTACCAATAATATTATACTAGCAACCAAATAGACTACTAGGTCAGAAATGTCTAATGGTATCCGAGTCTCTAACTTCAGGAATAATTGTAAGGATAGAAGTGTTGCATCCTTTTGGAATGGAGGAATAACTATTAAAATGAGAAACGAACACCACTATATCAATTGAAATCAGGTCCCAATAATTCTCTACAAAACAAAAAATAAAACCATCTAGTCTCGGTGTCTTATTCGAGCCATATTCTCAGACCATATTTTTAATCTCATCTTAAGAAAAAGGGCCTGAAGTAACCAAACCTAAAACTCTTATAAAATACAAAAGTGGCTCGCATCAGTTCTAGGACATCTACCCCTCCCCTTTGAAAGTAATTGTAAGAACTAACTATCCATTTAAGAATGTTATGAGAAAAACAAAGATGTCTGGAAGAATGGAGAAATGGTCTGTGAAATTCAGAACATATGACATGACGTACGAATCGAGATCCGCCATAAAGTCCCAAGAATTGCTAGATTTTGTGGCTGACTTTAGTGATGATCTAAGAGATGAAGTCGAAATAGAAGCTAAACAAAGTCTCGAAGAGGAAAACGTGGGAAGATGGATGTTATTCACATATGTAGAATCGAACCAAAGAGGAACTGGATTGGGGTCATACTAAAATCACCACATGGGGACATCCTACCCCATGCAATTAACTGTGAATTCAATGCAACCAACAACGAAGCAAAATACAAGGTGCTAATCATGGGACTACAGTTAGACAAGGATCTTTAGGTATTCATCGACTTTTGCTACTAACTAACAATTATAATGGACCTTATGAGTAAAAGGAGAGAAGCTAGATTTATATCTCAAAATCCTCAAAAACCTGGCCTCCTAATTCAAAACATTTAGCATAAAACATGTTCCTAGAGAAAAAAATATTGAAGCAGATGCTTTGGCCAATCTAGGATCTTCCTTAAGGATCCTTCCGGAGACCAATATCCCTATAACCCACGTACTGATCCCGTCAATCAAGGATCCCACCAAGGGACTGAGAAATCCTGATGATCATGAGGAGACTGCCGACATTGCCATGATAGAGGATCCCAACACGAAGGCCCAACATCAGAATCCTAATATTCAGGATCCTTCTCCAACCTCGGGATCCTGAAATCAATCCAACATGGAATACCCACAAAATGGCACAGTCCCTAGGGAAGAGAAAAATGAGAGATAATTCAGAACATGGATCATGAGGTTCGTTATAATCCAAGGTAAGCTATATAAAAAAATCTATGGCAAGACCATACGTCAGGTGTCTAGAAGATAATGAAACTGCATAAGTCCTAAAGCACACCATGAAGGGGACTGCGGCAAACACACAGGGGTAGATCCTTATGTTTCAAGGCATTAAGGCCAAGATACTACTGGCAAACAATGAAGAAAGACTCATTCCTCCATGCACAAAAGGGTGACGCTTGTCAAAGACATAGCAACATCCTACACCAACCAGCAGATCCTCTACATCCTTTTATTTCCCCTTATCCATCTATGAAATGGGGAATGGATATAGTGGTAAACTGCCAGTAGCCCTTGGAGGAAAATTCTTCATGCTAGTAATGATTGACTATTTTTCAAAGTGGATAGAAGCTCAATCCTACGTTCAAGTAAGTGAAAAATAGGTGGTCTACTCCTTCAAACGTAACATCTTAACCAGGTTCGGGATCCCTGCTAAAATTATATGCGAAAATGGATGGTAATTCATAAGCAAAAGAACGAGGGACTTTTGCACAAGTTGGGAAATCAAAATGGTGATGTCTACTCTTGTATACCCTCAAGCCAACGGCCAAGCGGAATCTAGCAACAAAATTATAGTAAACAACTTAAAGAAAAGGCTGGATAAGAAGAAAAGAAGATGAGGTGAAGAACTTCCTTTCATATTATGGGCAAATAGAACCACTTCCAAGGTAGCTACGAGCCAAACCCCATACCCATTAGTGTTTGGCATGGAAGCGATGATCCCCATTGAAGTGGTGATCCCCATAGCAAGATATCTACTCCAAAACCAAGAGGACAACAGCAGGATCCTAGCGCAGGACCTTGACACTATAGATGAACTTAGCGATATTTCCAAGATCCGTATTGCTGCTCATCAACAAAGGATCACCAGGGCATACAATAAAATCATAAGGATAAGGAGATTCCAAGTAGGAGACTTGGTACTAAGAAAAACTTTCCAAAATACCAAGGATCCTGGTGCAACTAAACTAGATCCTAAATCGGAAGGGCCATACCTAATAGATGCTGAAGCAGGAAAGGGGCATATTGGTTAGCCACCTTAGATGGAGATATCTTACCAAGATCCTGGAATGCAATACATCTCAAAGATTATTTTATGTAGTTATGATCGCTCATTTCTTGATATACTTGAGATACACATGCTATTTACCATGTATCCTCCATTTTTCATTATTTATTTTCGTCAAATATCGTTACTAACTTAGGTATCGAACGGGCATTAACTAAGCTAACGCCCACCCTTAGCTCACGTTTGCTGCATGCAGAAACTAAAGGATCCCAACGCTCCGAGATTCTATCCTTTAAGGATCCTAACATCTAAGGATCCCGGAATCTAAGGATCCTGAAATTTAAGGATCCTGACTTCCAAGGATCCTGACCTCCAAGAATTTCTACAGGTATCTCTTCAGAGATCCCGATGTCCAAAGGGCAATTGCTACGCAAGGATCCCGTGACTGCAACCATCCTACAACTTACAGTATGAATCTCCCATGAATAAAGACTGATCATCTTTCCTATGAATAAGGGTACACAATCCCCTCTAATGTTTACAGATTTAATAACCTATTTTGCATGCGTTAAGGTTTATACGCCTCGCCTGGGAACATGATATCCAGCTATGGGATGTGGATGAGGGGATCAATTCACGCTTTAGTGACTTGGCAACACTCTCATTTCTAAACATAAGCAGAGATCCTAAAGTTTGAACCCAAGGTTTATAACATTAACATGTTATCTTAAGTTGAGATCATCCCTAAAAAACTCCTAACGTTTATACCATTAATATGTTATCTTAAGTTGGGATCATCCCCATAAAACTCCTAAGGTTTATAGCATTAACATGTTATCTTTAGTTGGGATCATCCCCAGAAAAATCCAAAAGTTAATAACATTCTCATCATATGATTTGGGTTTTTTCTTAGTAATTCAAGTTTTGTAACATCGATTAAGATTTTCCTCGAAAAGTTGCTATAAAGTCTTAACATTAGCATGGGATACTCCCCAAAAGATAAACCAGATTTATAACGATGTCGTGCAAAGACTTTCCTCGAACAAAGTTGACAATCCTTCCTGAAATGAAGATCCTTCCCAATAAACTGCTAAGTCAAAGATCCTTTTGCATAGTAGCATCAGGAGCATGTGAAGACAGAGAAGTCATTACTTTACAATTCTCATAAAACAACCAGGTTTCATCTATCCCTATTTTTGAAAAACTCTAGAAAAAATTCGCGGATCCAAAATCTTTAGGATCGTGAACAATGATTATTTGGTTTCTAGAATTTAAGTATTCAAGTTTACAAGGACTGCTTATAGTTTACTAAGAAAAGTTTTTGCTTTAGGATTGTTTGTTGGAACTGAGATTTTCAGGAACCCAGTGATCTAAGGATCCTAGTACCATAACAATTATGCAAAACAATTAAAATATATGAAAGGAAAATACAACCATTGTATTCAATAAAGGGGTTGCACACCAACCCACCTAAAGAGTTAATTGTCTTACATCACTAACGAAAACAAAAATTACTTAGACTAATGTTTGAAGGCCTAGATCTTAGCTTTGTCATCATCGAACCCATCCTTCTCCCTCTCCTCCTCTACAGGCTTCAACCTAGGATCCTCAACAACAATGACAGGCTTGCCAGTTTTCTTGGCTAGTGCCTCGCATCATCTGACTACATTCCAGGATCCTGAGTTCTCGAGATCCCCTGCCAACTTGATCTTGGCCTCCCAAACAGCCACCGTAACACTTGCCTTTGCATCAACAATAACCTCCTTTGTCTCCAGGATATGTTCCTATTCCTTCTCAGCCTTCTCTTTGATCAGAAGCTCGATCCTCCTAAGAAGATCTTCATTGGTCGCCTTCCACTCCTTCTCTCGCTCCTTCAAAACCCGTTCAGCCTCCTCAGCCTGGATCCTTAGATCAATCAAAAATTAGGAAAAATGAGCGGAGACTTGAAATAAGCATGGCATTAATAAAAGCAAATAGAAATCATAAACTAACGTCATACAAACACTTACTGCTTGAGAAAAAGAAAGCAACTTCTAAAGTGACTCTTAGGCTCCAAGATTCTCCAAGTTGAGATCCTAGACTATTGAGGATTTTCTCTTACGGAGACTTGGGGTCTTCATGGTGAAATCAATGAGAGTTTTCTAAAGAGGAAGAGTCAAGACATCTTTCTCCCTCTTGACTACAATCAGACCGCTAGACACATCATCTTCAAGATCAGATAAAGGGAATCGAGCATTATGACAAGAAGCCTTGGATCCTACATGCTACAAAAGATCATCATCAATATGGGATTTTCATTTAGGATCTTTATCGATTCTAAACTACCACAGATAATATAAGGATCTTACCAGTTTCAATTGATGCAGCGGTAGATGAGCCTTCTTGAAGATTGGGACAATCGAGCCTGAAGGACCTATCGGCCGTAGGAACAATGAAGAGCTTCTCTATCTTTTCTTTAGTATCCTTGGTAGCATAAATAAGTTCTTCTTACATGAAACCTGCAAAACAACAAACAACATGATGAAAGGTGAATCCCAAGATCCTCAGTATAAGGGAAAATTAGTCCTACCCTTTTTAACCAAGGTCTTCCATAAGGAGCCCACACCAGGGATCGAATCACGTCTCACGAATAAATATTTCTGCTTCTAAGCACCATCGTTATGTTTCGTTTTTAGAACGAAAGGGGATTTGTTGGAATTAAGCCTAAGAAGAAAACAGGAATTCCTAAAGGTAGCAAGATCATACATGTGAGCCAACTCAGCTAAACTTATATCCAAAATAAGACTCTCCCGACGATGGGCATGGCTTGTACGTAAGAAACTTGAGTGACTTCAAAGAACTTGGAAATTATATCGGGAAAGGGGTATTTTAGACCCTAGCCAAGGGGATATCCTGGAAAGCATACCAAAGATGAGGAAGCAAAACCAGGTTGGCATTTCAGATTGAAGGGTTTGAAGACAAGTTCGTTAGAGAAAGTGCAGACTGTTTTCAATGGCTCGATATCATCTTCGTCGAAAGAATAGATCTCATCGCAGGATAAGATCCTTTAGTCAATGAAATCATCCCTAGGGGACATGAGGATGTCCTTGCAAGATATAGTCAAAAGCTTAAAAGAGAGAGAGAGAGAGAGAGAGAGAGAGAGAGAGAGAAAGATTGATTAGAACGATGATGATGACTATTGAACGAATAAATCCTATCCGTTAGGGTTTAGAATTCAAAAAATCTTAACATGTTTATTTATTTATATTTAAAAATTAAACGATTGAATTTTGGTAAAATAACTCCAAAATATCTTGCAGGAAAATTTTGGGGGCACTTGTTAGTGCTAGGATCCTGAAACTACTATAAGATCCTCAAGTCTAAGGATGCTCAAAAGCTCAAGCTCATCAAATCGTTGGATCCCGAATATACTCCAGGATCCTGACCAATAATTTTTTATTATTATTTAACGATTATATATTCAATTGTCTTTCTCACATATAATAAAATAACTACTAAAATTCTCAACGAATAGTCACAACCATGCAAAATTCTCAACGAATAGTGGTAAACGGCCAGTAGCCCTTGGAGGAAAATTCATCATGCTAGTAATGATTGACTATTTTTCAAAGTGGATAGAAGCTCAAGCCTACATTCAAGTAAGTGAAAAATAGCTGGTCTACTCCTTCAAACATAACATCTTAACCAGGTTCGGGATCCCTGCTAAAATTATATGCGAAAATGGATCGTAATTCATAAGCAAAAGAACGAGGGACTTTTGCACAAGTTGGGAAATCAAAATGGTGATGTCTACTCTTGTATACCCTCAAGCCAACGGCCAAGCGGAATCCAACAACAAAATTATAGTAAACAACTTAAAGAAAAGGCTGGATAAGAAGAAAAGAAGATGAGGTGAAGAACTTCCTTTCTTATTATGGGCAAATAGAACCACTTCCAAGGTAGCTACGAGCCAAACCCCATACCCATTAGTGTTTGGCACGGAAGCGATGATCCCCATTAAAGTGGTGATCCCCATAGCAAGATATCTACTCCAAAACCAAGAGGACAACAGCAGGATCCTAGCGCAGGACCTTGACACTACAGATGAACTTAGCGATATTTCCAAGATCCGTGTTGCTGCTCATCAACAAAGGATCACAAGGGCATACAATAAAATCATAAGGATAAGGAGATTCCAAGTAGGAGACTTGGTACTAAGAAAAACTTTCCAAAATACCAAGGATCCTGGTGCAACTAAACTAGATCCTAAATCGGAAGGGCCATACCTAATAGATGTTGAAGCAGGAAATAAGCATATTGGTTAGCCACCTTAGATGGAGATATCTTACCAAGATCCTGGAATGCAATACATCTCAAAGATTATTTTATGTAGTTATGATCGCTCATTTCTTGATATACTTGAGGTACACATTCTATTTACCATGTATCCTCCATTTTTCATTATTTATTTTCGTCAAATATCGTTACTAACTTAGGTATCGAAGGAGCATTAACTGAGCTAACGCCCACCCTTAGCTCACATTTGCTGCATGTAGAAACTAAAGGATCCCAACGCTCTGAGATTCTATCCTTTAAGGATCCTGACATCTAAGGATCCCTGAATCTAAGGATCCTGAAATTTAAGGATCCCGACTTCCAAGGATCCTGACCTCCAAGAATTTCTACAAGTATCTCTTTAGAGATCCCGATGTCCAAAGGGCAATTGCTACGCAAGGATCCCGTGACTGCAACCATCCTACAACTTACAGTATGAATCTCCCATGAATAAAGACTGATCATCTTTCCTATGAATAAGGGTACACAATCCGCTCTAAGGTTTAAAGATTTAATAACCTCTTTTGCATGAGTTAAGGTTTATACGCCTCGCCTGGGCACATGATATCCAGCTATGGGATGTGGATGAGGGGATCATTTCACGCTTTAGTTACTTGGCAACACTCTCATTTCTAAACATAAGTTGAGATCCTAAAGTTTGAACCCAAGGTTTATAACATTAACATGTTATCTTAAGTTGAGATCATCCCTAAAAAACTCCTAACGTTTATACCATTAATATGTTATCTTAAGTTGGGATCATCCCCATAAAACTCTTAAGGCTTATAGCATTAACATGTTATCTTTAGTTGGGATCATCCCCAGAAAAATCCAAAAGTTAATAACATTCTCATCATATGATTTGGGTTTTTTCTTAGTAATTCAAGTTTTGTAACATCGATTAAGATTTTCCTCGAAAAGTTGCTATAAAGTCTTAACATTAGCATGGGATACTCCCCAAAAGATAAACCAGATTTATAACGATGTCGTGCAAAGACTTTCCTCGAACAAAGTTGACAATCCTTCCTGAAATGAAGATCCTTCCCAATAAACTGCTAAGTCAAAGATCCTTTTGCATAGTAGCATCAGGAGCATGTGAAGACAGAGAAGTCATTACTTTACAATTCTCATAAAACAACCAGGTTTCATCTATCCCTATTTTTGAAAAACTCTAGAAAAAATTCGCGGATCCAAAATCTTTAGGATCGTGAACAATGATTATTTGGTTTCTAGAATTTAAGTATTCAAGTTTACAAGGACTGCTTATAGTTTACTAAGAAAAGTTTTTGCTTTAGGATTGTTTGTTGGAACTGAGATTTTCAGGAACCCAGTGATCTAAGGATCCTAGTACCATAACAATTATGCAAAACAATTAAAATATATGAAAGGAAAATACAACCATTGTATTCAATAAAGGGGTTGCACACCAACCCACCTAAAGAGTTAATTGTCTTACATCACTAACGAAAACAAAAATTACTTAGACTAATGTTTGAAGGCCTAGATCTTAGCTTTGTCATCATCGAACCCATCCTTCTCCCTCTCCTCCTCTACAGGCTTCAACCTAGGATCCTCAACAATAATGACAGGCTTGCCAGTTTTCTTGGCTAGTGCCTCGCATCATCTGACTACATTCCAGGATCCTGAGTTCTCGAGATCCCCTGCCAACTTGATCTTGGCCTCCCAAACAGCCACCGTAACACTTGCCTTTGCATCAACAATAACCTCCTTTGTCTCCAGGATATGTTCCTATTCCTTCTCAGCCTTCTCTTTGATCAGAAGCTCGATCCTCCTAAGAAGATCTTCATTGGTCGCCTTCCACTCCTTCTCTCGCTCCTTCAAAACCCGTTCAGCCTCCTCAGCCTGGATCCTTAGATCAATCAAAAATTAGGAAAAATGAGCGGAGACTTGAAATAAGCATGGCATTAATAAAAGCAAATAGAAATCATAAACTAACGTCATACAAACACTTACTGCTTGAGAAAAAGAAAGCAACTTCTAAAGTGACTCTTAGGCTCCAAGATTCTCCAAGTTGAGATCCTAGACTATTGAGGATTTTCTCTTACGGAGACTTGGGGTCTTCATGGTGAAATCAATGAGAGTTTTCTAAAGAGGAAGAGTCAAGACATCTTTCTCCCTCTTGACTACAATCAGACCGCTAGACACATCATCTTCAAGATCAGATAAAGGGAATCGAGCATTATGACAAGAAGCCTTGGATCCTACATGCTACAAAAGATCATCATCAATATGGGATTTTCATTTAGGATCTTTATCGATTCTAAACTACCACAGATAATATAAGGATCTTACCAGTTTCAATTGATGCAGCGGTAGATGAGCCTTCTTGAAGATTGGGACAATCGAGCCTGAAGGACCTATCGGCCGTAGGAACAATGAAGAGCTTCTCTATCTTTTCTTTAGTATCCTTGGTAGCATAAATAAGTTCTTCTTACATGAAACCTGCAAAACAACAAACAACATGATGAAAGGTGAATCCCAAGATCCTCAGTATAAGGGAAAATTAGTCCTACCCTTTTTAACCAAGGTCTTCCATAAGGAGCCCACACCAGGGATCGAATCACGTCTCACGAATAAATATTTCTGCTTCTAAGCACCATCGTTATGTTTCGTTTTTAGAACGAAAGGGGATTTGTTGGAATTAAGCCTAAGAAGAAAACAGGAATTCCTAAAGGTAGCAAGATCATACACGTGAGCCAACTCAGCTAAACTTATATCCAAAATAAGACTCTCCCGACGATGGGCATGGCTTGTACGTAAGAAACTTGAGTGACTTCAAAGAACTTGGAAATTATATCGGGAAAGGGGTATTTTAGACCCTAGCCAAGGGGATATCCTGGAAAGCATACCAAAGATGAGGAAGCAAAACCAGGTTGGCATTTCAGATTGAAGGGTTTGAAGACAAGTTCGTTAGAGAAAGTGCAGACTGTTTTCAATGGCTCGATATCATCTTCGTCGAAAGAATAGATCTCATCGCAGGATAAGATCCTTTAGTCAATGAAATCATCCCTAGGGGACATGAGGATGTCCTTGCAAGATATAGTCAAAAGCTTAAAAGAGAGAGAGAGAGAGAGAGAGAGAGAGAGAGAGAAAGATTGATTAGAACGATGATGATGACTATTGAACGAATAAATCCTATCCGTTAGGGTTTAGAATTCAAAAAATCTTAACATGTTTATTTATTTATATTTAAAAATTAAACGATTGAATTTTGGTAAAATAACTCCAAAATATCTTGCAGGAAAATTTTGGGGGCACTTGTTAGTGCTAGGATCCTGAAACTACTATAAGATCCTCAAGTCTAAGGATGCTCAAAAGCTCAAGCTCATCAAATCGTTGGATCCCGAATATACTCCAGGATCCTGACCAATAATTTTTTATTATTATTTAACGATTATATATTCAATTGTCTTTCTCACATATAATAAAATAACTACTAAAATTCTCAACGAATAGTCACAACCATGCAAAATTCTCAACGAATAGTGGTAAACGGCCAGTAGCCCTTGGAGGAAAATTCATCATGCTAGTAATGATTGACTATTTTTCAAAGTGGATAGAAGCTCAAGCCTACATTCAAGTAAGTGAAAAATAGCTGGTCTACTCCTTCAAACATAACATCTTAACCAGGTTCGGGATCCCTGCTAAAATTATATGCGAAAATGGATCGTAATTCATAAGCAAAAGAACGAGGGACTTTTGCACAAGTTGGGAAATCAAAATGGTGATGTCTACTCTTGTATACCCTCAAGCCAACGGCCAAGCGGAATCCAACAACAAAATTATAGTAAACAACTTAAAGAAAAGGCTGGATAAGAAGAAAAGAAGATGAGGTGAAGAACTTCCTTTCTTATTATGGGCAAATAGAACCACTTCCAAGGTAGCTACGAGCCAAACCCCATACCCATTAGTGTTTGGCACGGAAGCGATGATCCCCATTAAAGTGGTGATCCCCATAGCAAGATATCTACTCCAAAACCAAGAGGACAACAGCAGGATCCTAGCGCAGGACCTTGACACTACAGATGAACTTAGCGATATTTCCAAGATCCGTGTTGCTGCTCATCAACAAAGGATCACAAGGGCATACAATAAAATCATAAGGATAAGGAGATTCCAAGTAGGAGACTTGGTACTAAGAAAAACTTTCCAAAATACCAAGGATCCTGGTGCAACTAAACTAGATCCTAAATCGGAAGGGCCATACCTAATAGATGTTGAAGCAGGAAATAAGCATATTGGTTAGCCACCTTAGATGGAGATATCTTACCAAGATCCTGGAATGCAATACATCTCAAAGATTATTTTATGTAGTTATGATCGCTCATTTCTTGATATACTTGAGGTACACATTCTATTTACCATGTATCCTCCATTTTTCATTATTTATTTTCGTCAAATATCGTTACTAACTTAGGTATCGAAGGAGCATTAACTGAGCTAACGCCCACCCTTAGCTCACATTTGCTGCATGTAGAAACTAAAGGATCCCAACGCTCTGAGATTCTATCCTTTAAGGATCCTGACATCTAAGGATCCCTGAATCTAAGGATCCTGAAATTTAAGGATCCCGACTTCCAAGGATCCTGACCTCCAAGAATTTCTACAAGTATCTCTTTAGAGATCCCGATGTCCAAAGGGCAATTGCTACGCAAGGATCCCGTGACTGCAACCATCCTACAACTTACAGTATGAATCTCCCATGAATAAAGACTGATCATCTTTCCTATGAATAAGGGTACACAATCCGCTCTAAGGTTTAAAGATTTAATAACCTCTTTTGCATGAGTTAAGGTTTATACGCCTCGCCTGGGCACATGATATCCAGCTATGGGATGTGGATGAGGGGATCATTTCACGCTTTAGTTACTTGGCAACACTCTCATTTCTAAACATAAGTTGAGATCCTAAAGTTTGAACCCAAGGTTTATAACATTAACATGTTATCTTAAGTTGAGATCATCCCTAAAAAACTCCTAACGTTTATACCATTAATATGTTATCTTAAGTTGGGATCATCCCCATAAAACTCTTAAGGCTTATAGCATTAACATGTTATCTTTAGTTGGGATCATCCCCAGAAAAATCCAAAAGTTAATAACATTCTCATCATATGATTTGGGTTTTTTCTTAGTAATTCAAGTTTTGTAACATCGATTAAGATTTTCCTCGAAAAGTTGCTATAAAGTCTTAACATTAGCATGGGATACTCCCCAAAAGATAAACCAGATTTATAACGATGTCGTGCAAAGACTTTCCTCGAACAAAGTTGACAATCCTTCCTGAAATGAAGATCCTTCCCAATAAACTGCTAAGTCAAAGATCCTTTTGCATAGTAGCATCAGGAGCATGTGAAGACAGAGAAGTCATTACTTTACAATTCTCATAAAACAACCAGGTTTCATCTATCCCTATTTTTGAAAAACTCTAGAAAAAATTCGCGGATCCAAAATCTTTAGGATCGTGAACAATGATTATTTGGTTTCTAGAATTTAAGTATTCAAGTTTACAAGGACTGCTTATAGTTTACTAAGAAAAGTTTTTGCTTTAGGATTGTTTGTTGGAACTGAGATTTTCAGGAACCCAGTGATCTAAGGATCCTAGTACCATAACAATTATGCAAAACAATTAAAATATATGAAAGGAAAATACAACCATTGTATTCAATAAAGGGGTTGCACACCAACCCACCTAAAGAGTTAATTGTCTTACATCACTAACGAAAACAAAAATTACTTAGACTAATGTTTGAAGGCCTAGATCTTAGCTTTGTCATCATCGAACCCATCCTTCTCCCTCTCCTCCTCTACAGGCTTCAACCTAGGATCCTCAACAATAATGACAGGCTTGCCAGTTTTCTTGGCTAGTGCCTCGCATCATCTGACTACATTCCAGGATCCTGAGTTCTCGAGATCCCCTGCCAACTTGATCTTGGCCTCCCAAACAGCCACCGTAACACTTGCCTTTGCATCAACAATAACCTCCTTTGTCTCCAGGATATGTTCCTATTCCTTCTCAGCCTTCTCTTTGATCAGAAGCTCGATCCTCCTAAGAAGATCTTCATTGGTCGCCTTCCACTCCTTCTCTCGCTCCTTCAAAACCCGTTCAGCCTCCTCAGCCTGGATCCTTAGATCAATCAAAAATTAGGAAAAATGAGCGGAGACTTGAAATAAGCATGGCATTAATAAAAGCAAATAGAAATCATAAACTAACGTCATACAAACACTTACTGCTTGAGAAAAAGAAAGCAACTTCTAAAGTGACTCTTAGGCTCCAAGATTCTCCAAGTTGAGATCCTAGACTATTGAGGATTTTCTCTTACGGAGACTTGGGGTCTTCATGGTGAAATCAATGAGAGTTTTCTAAAGAGGAAGAGTCAAGACATCTTTCTCCCTCTTGACTACAATCAGACCGCTAGACACATCATCTTCAAGATCAGATAAAGGGAATCGAGCATTATGACAAGAAGCCTTGGATCCTACATGCTACAAAAGATCATCATCAATATGGGATTTTCATTTAGGATCTTTATCGATTCTAAACTACCACAGATAATATAAGGATCTTACCAGTTTCAATTGATGCAGCGGTAGATGAGCCTTCTTGAAGATTGGGACAATCGAGCCTGAAGGACCTATCGGCCGTAGGAACAATGAAGAGCTTCTCTATCTTTTCTTTAGTATCCTTGGTAGCATAAATAAGTTCTTCTTACATGAAACCTGCAAAACAACAAACAACATGATGAAAGGTGAATCCCAAGATCCTCAGTATAAGGGAAAATTAGTCCTACCCTTTTTAACCAAGGTCTTCCATAAGGAGCCCACACCAGGGATCGAATCACGTCTCACGAATAAATATTTCTGCTTCTAAGCACCATCGTTATGTTTCGTTTTTAGAACGAAAGGGGATTTGTTGGAATTAAGCCTAAGAAGAAAACAGGAATTCCTAAAGGTAGCAAGATCATACACGTGAGCCAACTCAGCTAAACTTATATCCAAAATAAGACTCTCCCGACGATGGGCATGGCTTGTACGTAAGAAACTTGAGTGACTTCAAAGAACTTGGAAATTATATCGGGAAAGGGGTATTTTAGACCCTAGCCAAGGGGATATCCTGGAAAGCATACCAAAGATGAGGAAGCAAAACCAGGTTGGCATTTCAGATTGAAGGGTTTGAAGACAAGTTCGTTAGAGAAAGTGCAGACTGTTTTCAATGGCTCGATATCATCTTCGTCGAAAGAATAGATCTCATCGCAGGATAAGATCCTTTAGTCAATGAAATCATCCCTAGGGGACATGAGGATGTCCTTGCAAGATATAGTCAAAAGCTTAAAAGAGAGAGAGAGAGAGAGAGAGAGAGAGAGAGAGAGAGAGAGAGAGAGAAAGATTGATTAGAACGATGATGATGACTATTGAACGAATAAATCCTATCCGTTAGGGTTTAGAATTCAAAAAATCTTAACATGTTTATTTATTTATATTTAAAAATTAAACGATTGAATTTTGGTAAAATAACTCCAAAATATCTTGCAGGAAAATTTTGGGGGCACTTGTTAGTGCTAGGATCCTGAAACTACTATAAGATCCTCAAGTCTAAGGATGCTCAAAAGCTCAAGCTCATCAAATCGTTGGATCCCGAATATACTCCAGGATCCTGACCAATAATTTTTTATTATTATTTAACGATTATATATTCAATTGTCTTTCTCACATATAATAAAATAACTACTAAAATTCTCAACGAATAGTCACAACCATGCAAAATTCTCAACGAATAGTGGTAAACGGCCAGTAGCCCTTGGAGGAAAATTCATCATGCTAGTAATGATTGACTATTTTTCAAAGTGGATAGAAGCTCAAGCCTACATTCAAGTAAGTGAAAAATAGCTGGTCTACTCCTTCAAACATAACATCTTAACCAGGTTCGGGATCCCTGCTAAAATTATATGCGAAAATGGATCGTAATTCATAAGCAAAAGAACGAGGGACTTTTGCACAAGTTGGGAAATCAAAATGGTGATGTCTACTCTTGTATACCCTCAAGCCAACGGCCAAGCGGAATCCAACAACAAAATTATAGTAAACAACTTAAAGAAAAGGCTGGATAAGAAGAAAAGAAGATGAGGTGAAGAACTTCCTTTCTTATTATGGGCAAATAGAACCACTTCCAAGGTAGCTACGAGCCAAACCCCATACCCATTAGTGTTTGGCACGGAAGCGATGATCCCCATTAAAGTGGTGATCCCCATAGCAAGATATCTACTCCAAAACCAAGAGGACAACAGCAGGATCCTAGCGCAGGACCTTGACACTACAGATGAACTTAGCGATATTTCCAAGATCCGTGTTGCTGCTCATCAACAAAGGATCACAAGGGCATACAATAAAATCATAAGGATAAGGAGATTCCAAGTAGGAGACTTGGTACTAAGAAAAACTTTCCAAAATACCAAGGATCCTGGTGCAACTAAACTAGATCCTAAATCGGAAGGGCCATACCTAATAGATGTTGAAGCAGGAAATAAGCATATTGGTTAGCCACCTTAGATGGAGATATCTTACCAAGATCCTGGAATGCAATACATCTCAAAGATTATTTTATGTAGTTATGATCGCTCATTTCTTGATATACTTGAGGTACACATTCTATTTACCATGTATCCTCCATTTTTCATTATTTATTTTCGTCAAATATCGTTACTAACTTAGGTATCGAAGGAGCATTAACTGAGCTAACGCCCACCCTTAGCTCACATTTGCTGCATGTAGAAACTAAAGGATCCCAACGCTCTGAGATTCTATCCTTTAAGGATCCTGACATCTAAGGATCCCTGAATCTAAGGATCCTGAAATTTAAGGATCCCGACTTCCAAGGATCCTGACCTCCAAGAATTTCTACAAGTATCTCTTTAGAGATCCCGATGTCCAAAGGGCAATTGCTACGCAAGGATCCCGTGACTGCAACCATCCTACAACTTACAGTATGAATCTCCCATGAATAAAGACTGATCATCTTTCCTATGAATAAGGGTACACAATCCGCTCTAAGGTTTAAAGATTTAATAACCTCTTTTGCATGAGTTAAGGTTTATACGCCTCGCCTGGGCACATGATATCCAGCTATGGGATGTGGATGAGGGGATCATTTCACGCTTTAGTTACTTGGCAACACTCTCATTTCTAAACATAAGTTGAGATCCTAAAGTTTGAACCCAAGGTTTATAACATTAACATGTTATCTTAAGTTGAGATCATCCCTAAAAAACTCCTAACGTTTATACCATTAATATGTTATCTTAAGTTGGGATCATCCCCATAAAACTCTTAAGGCTTATAGCATTAACATGTTATCTTTAGTTGGGATCATCCCCAGAAAAATCCAAAAGTTAATAACATTCTCATCATATGATTTGGGTTTTTTCTTAGTAATTCAAGTTTTGTAACATCGATTAAGATTTTCCTCGAAAAGTTGCTATAAAGTCTTAACATTAGCATGGGATACTCCCCAAAAGATAAACCAGATTTATAACGATGTCGTGCAAAGACTTTCCTCGAACAAAGTTGACAATCCTTCCTGAAATGAAGATCCTTCCCAATAAACTGCTAAGTCAAAGATCCTTTTGCATAGTAGCATCAGGAGCATGTGAAGACAGAGAAGTCATTACTTTACAATTCTCATAAAACAACCAGGTTTCATCTATCCCTATTTTTGAAAAACTCTAGAAAAAATTCGCGGATCCAAAATCTTTAGGATCGTGAACAATGATTATTTGGTTTCTAGAATTTAAGTATTCAAGTTTACAAGGACTGCTTATAGTTTACTAAGAAAAGTTTTTGCTTTAGGATTGTTTGTTGGAACTGAGATTTTCAGGAACCCAGTGATCTAAGGATCCTAGTACCATAACAATTATGCAAAACAATTAAAATATATGAAAGGAAAATACAACCATTGTATTCAATAAAGGGGTTGCACACCAACCCACCTAAAGAGTTAATTGTCTTACATCACTAACGAAAACAAAAATTACTTAGACTAATGTTTGAAGGCCTAGATCTTAGCTTTGTCATCATCGAACCCATCCTTCTCCCTCTCCTCCTCTACAGGCTTCAACCTAGGATCCTCAACAATAATGACAGGCTTGCCAGTTTTCTTGGCTAGTGCCTCGCATCATCTGACTACATTCCAGGATCCTGAGTTCTCGAGATCCCCTGCCAACTTGATCTTGGCCTCCCAAACAGCCACCGTAACACTTGCCTTTGCATCAACAATAACCTCCTTTGTCTCCAGGATATGTTCCTATTCCTTCTCAGCCTTCTCTTTGATCAGAAGCTCGATCCTCCTAAGAAGATCTTCATTGGTCGCCTTCCACTCCTTCTCTCGCTCCTTCAAAACCCGTTCAGCCTCCTCAGCCTGGATCCTTAGATCAATCAAAAATTAGGAAAAATGAGCGGAGACTTGAAATAAGCATGGCATTAATAAAAGCAAATAGAAATCATAAACTAACGTCATACAAACACTTACTGCTTGAGAAAAAGAAAGCAACTTCTAAAGTGACTCTTAGGCTCCAAGATTCTCCAAGTTGAGATCCTAGACTATTGAGGATTTTCTCTTACGGAGACTTGGGGTCTTCATGGTGAAATCAATGAGAGTTTTCTAAAGAGGAAGAGTCAAGACATCTTTCTCCCTCTTGACTACAATCAGACCGCTAGACACATCATCTTCAAGATCAGATAAAGGGAATCGAGCATTATGACAAGAAGCCTTGGATCCTACATGCTACAAAAGATCATCATCAATATGGGATTTTCATTTAGGATCTTTATCGATTCTAAACTACCACAGATAATATAAGGATCTTACCAGTTTCAATTGATGCAGCGGTAGATGAGCCTTCTTGAAGATTGGGACAATCGAGCCTGAAGGACCTATCGGCCGTAGGAACAATGAAGAGCTTCTCTATCTTTTCTTTAGTATCCTTGGTAGCATAAATAAGTTCTTCTTACATGAAACCTGCAAAACAACAAACAACATGATGAAAGGTGAATCCCAAGATCCTCAGTATAAGGGAAAATTAGTCCTACCCTTTTTAACCAAGGTCTTCCATAAGGAGCCCACACCAGGGATCGAATCACGTCTCACGAATAAATATTTCTGCTTCTAAGCACCATCGTTATGTTTCGTTTTTAGAACGAAAGGGGATTTGTTGGAATTAAGCCTAAGAAGAAAACAGGAATTCCTAAAGGTAGCAAGATCATACACGTGAGCCAACTCAGCTAAACTTATATCCAAAATAAGACTCTCCCGACGATGGGCATGGCTTGTACGTAAGAAACTTGAGTGACTTCAAAGAACTTGGAAATTATATCGGGAAAGGGGTATTTTAGACCCTAGCCAAGGGGATATCCTGGAAAGCATACCAAAGATGAGGAAGCAAAACCAGGTTGGCATTTCAGATTGAAGGGTTTGAAGACAAGTTCGTTAGAGAAAGTGCAGACTGTTTTCAATGGCTCGATATCATCTTCGTCGAAAGAATAGATCTCATCGCAGGATAAGATCCTTTAGTCAATGAAATCATCCCTAGGGGACATGAGGATGTCCTTGCAAGATATAGTCAAAAGCTTAAAAGAGAGAGAGAGAGAGAGAGAGAGAGAGAGAGAGAGAGAGAAAGATTGATTAGAACGATGATGATGACTATTGAACGAATAAATCCTATCCGTTAGGGTTTAGAATTCAAAAAATCTTAACATGTTTATTTATTTATATTTAAAAATTAAACGATTGAATTTTGGTAAAATAACTCCAAAATATCTTGCAGGAAAATTTTGGGGGCACTTGTTAGTGCTAGGATCCTGAAACTACTATAAGATCCTCAAGTCTAAGGATGCTCAAAAGCTCAAGCTCATCAAATCGTTGGATCCCGAATATACTCCAGGATCCTGACCAATAATTTTTTATTATTATTTAACGATTATATATTCAATTGTCTTTCTCACATATAATAAAATAACTACTAAAATTCTCAACGAATAGTCACAACCATGCAAAATTCTCAACGAATAGTGGTAAACGGCCAGTAGCCCTTGGAGGAAAATTCATCATGCTAGTAATGATTGACTATTTTTCAAAGTGGATAGAAGCTCAAGCCTACATTCAAGTAAGTGAAAAATAGCTGGTCTACTCCTTCAAACATAACATCTTAACCAGGTTCGGGATCCCTGCTAAAATTATATGCGAAAATGGATCGTAATTCATAAGCAAAAGAACGAGGGACTTTTGCACAAGTTGGGAAATCAAAATGGTGATGTCTACTCTTGTATACCCTCAAGCCAACGGCCAAGCGGAATCCAACAACAAAATTATAGTAAACAACTTAAAGAAAAGGCTGGATAAGAAGAAAAGAAGATGAGGTGAAGAACTTCCTTTCTTATTATGGGCAAATAGAACCACTTCCAAGGTAGCTACGAGCCAAACCCCATACCCATTAGTGTTTGGCACGGAAGCGATGATCCCCATTAAAGTGGTGATCCCCATAGCAAGATATCTACTCCAAAACCAAGAGGACAACAGCAGGATCCTAGCGCAGGACCTTGACACTACAGATGAACTTAGCGATATTTCCAAGATCCGTGTTGCTGCTCATCAACAAAGGATCACAAGGGCATACAATAAAATCATAAGGATAAGGAGATTCCAAGTAGGAGACTTGGTACTAAGAAAAACTTTCCAAAATACCAAGGATCCTGGTGCAACTAAACTAGATCCTAAATCGGAAGGGCCATACCTAATAGATGTTGAAGCAGGAAATAAGCATATTGGTTAGCCACCTTAGATGGAGATATCTTACCAAGATCCTGGAATGCAATACATCTCAAAGATTATTTTATGTAGTTATGATCGCTCATTTCTTGATATACTTGAGGTACACATTCTATTTACCATGTATCCTCCATTTTTCATTATTTATTTTCGTCAAATATCGTTACTAACTTAGGTATCGAAGGAGCATTAACTGAGCTAACGCCCACCCTTAGCTCACATTTGCTGCATGTAGAAACTAAAGGATCCCAACGCTCTGAGATTCTATCCTTTAAGGATCCTGACATCTAAGGATCCCTGAATCTAAGGATCCTGAAATTTAAGGATCCCGACTTCCAAGGATCCTGACCTCCAAGAATTTCTACAAGTATCTCTTTAGAGATCCCGATGTCCAAAGGGCAATTGCTACGCAAGGATCCCGTGACTGCAACCATCCTACAACTTACAGTATGAATCTCCCATGAATAAAGACTGATCATCTTTCCTATGAATAAGGGTACACAATCCGCTCTAAGGTTTAAAGATTTAATAACCTCTTTTGCATGAGTTAAGGTTTATACGCCTCGCCTGGGCACATGATATCCAGCTATGGGATGTGGATGAGGGGATCATTTCACGCTTTAGTTACTTGGCAACACTCTCATTTCTAAACATAAGTTGAGATCCTAAAGTTTGAACCCAAGGTTTATAACATTAACATGTTATCTTAAGTTGAGATCATCCCTAAAAAACTCCTAACGTTTATACCATTAATATGTTATCTTAAGTTGGGATCATCCCCATAAAACTCTTAAGGCTTATAGCATTAACATGTTATCTTTAGTTGGGATCATCCCCAGAAAAATCCAAAAGTTAATAACATTCTCATCATATGATTTGGGTTTTTTCTTAGTAATTCAAGTTTTGTAACATCGATTAAGATTTTCCTCGAAAAGTTGCTATAAAGTCTTAACATTAGCATGGGATACTCCCCAAAAGATAAACCAGATTTATAACGATGTCGTGCAAAGACTTTCCTCGAACAAAGTTGACAATCCTTCCTGAAATGAAGATCCTTCCCAATAAACTGCTAAGTCAAAGATCCTTTCGCATAGTAGCATCAGGAGCATGTGAAGACAGAGAAGTCATTACTTTACAATTCTCATAAAACAACCAGGTTTCATCTATCCCTATTTTTGAAAAACTCTAGAAAAAATTCGCGGATCCAAAATCTTTAGGATCGTGAACAATGATTATTTGGTTTCTAGAATTTAAGTATTCAAGTTTACAAGGACTGCTTATAGTTTACTAAGAAAAGTTTTTGCTTTAGGATTGTTTGTTGGAACTGAGATTTTCAGGAACCCAGTGATCTAAGGATCCTAGTACCATAACAATTATGCAAAACAATTAAAATATATGAAAGGAAAATACAACCATTGTATTCAATAAAGGGGTTGCACACCAACCCACCTAAAGAGTTAATTGTCTTACATCACTAACGAAAACAAAAATTACTTAGACTAATGTTTGAAGGCCTAGATCTTAGCTTTGTCATCATCGAACCCATCCTTCTCCCTCTCCTCCTCTACAGGCTTCAACCTAGGATCCTCAACAATAATGACAGGCTTGCCAGTTTTCTTGGCTAGTGCCTCGCATCATCTGACTACATTCCAGGATCCTGAGTTCTCGAGATCCCCTGCCAACTTGATCTTGGCCTCCCAAACAGCCACCGTAACACTTGCCTTTGCATCAACAATAACCTCCTTTGTCTCCAGGATATGTTCCTATTCCTTCTCAGCCTTCTCTTTGATCAGAAGCTCGATCCTCCTAAGAAGATCTTCATTGGTCGCCTTCCACTCCTTCTCTCGCTCCTTCAAAACCCGTTCAGCCTCCTCAGCCTGGATCCTTAGATCAATCAAAAATTAGGAAAAATGAGCGGAGACTTGAAATAAGCATGGCATTAATAAAAGCAAATAGAAATCATAAACTAACGTCATACAAACACTTACTGCTTGAGAAAAAGAAAGCAACTTCTAAAGTGACTCTTAGGCTCCAAGATTCTCCAAGTTGAGATCCTAGACTATTGAGGATTTTCTCTTACGGAGACTTGGGGTCTTCATGGTGAAATCAATGAGAGTTTTCTAAAGAGGAAGAGTCAAGACATCTTTCTCCCTCTTGACTACAATCAGACCGCTAGACACATCATCTTCAAGATCAGATAAAGGGAATCGAGCATTATGACAAGAAGCCTTGGATCCTACATGCTACAAAAGATCATCATCAATATGGGATTTTCATTTAGGATCTTTATCGATTCTAAACTACCACAGATAATATAAGGATCTTACCAGTTTCAATTGATGCAGCGGTAGATGAGCCTTCTTGAAGATTGGGACAATCGAGCCTGAAGGACCTATCGGCCGTAGGAACAATGAAGAGCTTCTCTATCTTTTCTTTAGTATCCTTGGCAGCATAAATAAGTTCTTCTTACATGAAACCTGCAAAACAACAAACAACATGATGAAAGGTGAATCCCAAGATCCTCAGTATAAGGGAAAATTAGTCCTACCCTTTTTAACCAAGGTCTTCCATAAGGAGCCCACACCAGGGATCGAATCACGTCTCACGAATAAATATTTATGCTTCTAAGCAACATCGTTATGTTTCGTTTTTAGAACGAAAGGGGATTTGTTGGAATTAAGCCTAAGAAGAAAACAGGAATTCCTAAAGGTGGCAAGTTCATACACGTGAGCCAACTCAGCTAAACTTATATCCAAAATAAGACTCTCCCGACGATGGGCATGGCTTGTACGTAAGAAACTTGAGTGACTTCAAAGAACTTGGAAATTATATCGGGAAAGGGGTATTTTAGACCCAAGCCAAGGGGATATCCAGGAAAGCATACCAAAGATGAGGAAGCAAAACCAGGTTGGCATTTCAGATTGAAGGGTTTGAAGACAAGTTCGTTAGAGAAAGCGCAGACTGTTTTCAATGGCTCGATATCATCTTCGTCGAAAGAATAGATCTCATCGCAGGATAAGATCCTTTAGTCAATGAAATCATCCCTAGGGGACATAAGGATGTCCTTGCAAGATATAGTCAAAAGCTTAAAAGAGAGAGAGAGAGAAAGATTGATTAGACCGTTGATGATGACTATTGAACGAATAAATCCTATCCGTTAGGGTTTAGAATTCAAAAAATCTTAACATATTTATTTATTTATATTTAAAAATTAAACCATTGAATTTTGGTAAAATAACTCCAAAATATCTTGCAGGAAAATTTTGGGGGCACTTGTTAGTGCTAGGATCCTGAAACTACTATAAGATCCTCAAGTCTAAGAATGCTCAAAAGCTCAAGATCATCACATCGTTGGATCCCGAATATACTCCAGGATCCTGACCGATATTTTTTTATTATTATTTAACGATTATATATTCAATTGTCTTTCTCACATGTAATAAAATAACTACTAAAATTCTCAACGAATAGTCACAACCATGCAAAAGACCCAGAGGACCAAATGATGCACCGGCTATAAGTTGATCTCGGAGGATCTCGGAATTTTCGGGATTATTGTTATTAGCTTTAGACTATATATATCACCTGTATTCATCACCCAATAGATGATTTTTTGGATAGATCACTACCACTTGTACTCATACTCATTCTATTTTGTATGTAATTATTCATTTAAATCAATAAAATCATCAAGGCAGGTGATCTTTATCACCTCCCAAGGTTTTATGTTGGACATCCTAGCAAGGATCAAGGGCTTTCCTTGTAAACGAATTGTGTTGCTTTGAGCTATATTAGATACTTGTTTTATACTAAACATCACAGCCTCTCATACACTTTGGTCTATTTTTGTTCGATTATTTTTTGACCAAAACATTGATTATCTCAAATTTTGGAATGTTCATCCTGGTCAAAGCATCAAAGAGTATGATGTTCGCTGAGGATCCTCTGTCCACCAGGATCCTCCTGAAAAGGAGATGTAGAGAGTTATCACCAATCCATCAAGATGAGGATCCTGGATATTTCCTTTATCTTGTTCATTGAAGGTGATTTCTTTCTTTATTGTTATCGATGTGTTCTTCCGGGTTATTCTTTTTTCTCCACCTTGTACATCATAACGTGTGTTTTTGGTATAGAGTAAGAAGTTCCAAAAATGTAAAAACCCCATAAATATTATTACTTACATTGGCATCTGAAGGAGGGGATCCTAGTTTTTGAAGGATCTTCTCATGATGTAGTTCATTTTATTTGGTTCTTTCTTTTCATCTTCCTATTATCTCTTTAAGATGTCCATTGCTTAAGATATAGCTAATCTCCTTTTGAGGGCTATGCAATCCTCAGTGATGTGGCAAAGATCATCGTGGTATGCACACCATTTAGACTTGTATTTCAAGCCACTCGATTTGTCTCCTTTCCTTGGCTACGTTGCCTTTTCACCAAGATCCTACATATAAAAGATTAATCCTGAAACATACACATAAAAACAATAGTCAGTGACCCTATGGAATCCATCTTCTTCTCCTTTATCGCCAAGGACATTAACCCTATGATGATCAGGTTTGGAACATGGTTTTTATTTATAGGATCTTAAAAGTATCTACGATAGTGACCATGTCGATATAAGGACTGCTTAGCGCTTCCTTGGACTACTCGATAAAAAATCACTAGTGATCCTTACGAATGTCTTGTTACGAGAAAAATGGTTATTAAAAAGATCATATAAATGAGAAATATAAGTAATGGAATAATGATGAACATTGTGGAGCCATATTAAGGCTGATCCTATGAGAGTCAATCTGAAGCCTTTGCATAAACAAGCCTCTTTTAAGTGTGCTGGAATGGGAACGATTTTCGTTCTCTCTTTAAATTATGCGATATGTTCTTCGGGAGCAGTGGTTTCGTCGTAAAGCTTCATGGGGGCTATTCCTGGTACACTCGATATCATTTGTCTTTGTTGTTGAAATTCCCTAGCCATGATAGGTCTTATGCTTGCATCAAGATCCTCAGAGTTAGTATTAAATGCATTATTATTTACAAGTGTCTTAGTTTTTAAGGGTAGTTAAGGTTTTGTAAGGATCCTACATCACAAAGGTTTCATTATTTGCGATTTCTCCCCAAGTTGAAGAAGCAGTAGGTGTCGAGGTTGTAGTATCTCGATGACTCCCTAGGGATCATGTGCTATCGAAATCGAGGGTTGTGGGTTGCAAAATTGAAGGCGTTGTTTCATGCCTTTGTGGATTTTCTCTTTTATTCTTTCCATCTCCTTGGCTATTGTCTTGTTTTCCTCCCATTATTGGTTTAATTGTTGCTTTACCATCTTCACCGTGGATAAGAGTTCGCGGTTAAAGATCGGAACAGGAGGATCTTAGAATCTCAGGGATCCCTGATTCACATTGTTGATGATCGAAGATGTGTTCTTTTTAGAGGTATCTAGAGTTTTCATCTTACCGGGAGGTTCTTTTGGAGGCGGTAGAAGATTTTCAAAGTAAATGGAAGGAATACAGGAAGACAATAAAGTTGGTTGTTGTTTTTGTAAAAAAATTATACAAGTGAAACTCAATCAAATTTTATGAGAGGCTGTGATGTTCAGGGTAAAACAAGTATAAAATAATGATCAAAGTGACACAAGTGGTTTACAAGGAAAGTCCTTGATACTTGCTAGAATCTTCAACACAAAACCTTAGGAGGTGATAATGATCACCTACCTTGATTATTTTATTGATTAAAAACTAATGGTTACAGTGATGAATGTGTAAATGTAAGTACAAGTCTCATAGATGAGCTAATCGTGTGTGTAGTGTGATGAATACATGTGTTATTTATTATCTAATGCTAATAACAAGAAGTCTGATAATTTTGGTTCCTCCGAGAATAAGCATTTGAATGTTGTTTGACTTGGTATTTCAGGTCTTTTGTCTAGTCAAGATGGTTCTTCATTGTGAATAAGTTTTTAGTTGACTATTTCTGCATATGAGAGAAAAATAAAGAAGAATATATCTATATTGGTCAAAACATAATCCATCAAAGATAGACCAAAGTGTATGAGAGGCTGTGATGTTCAATATCAAGCAAAGATGTCATATAGATCAAAGCAACAAAATTCATTTACAAGGAAAGCACTTGATCCTTGCTAGGATCTCCAACATAAAACCTTCGTAGGTGATAATAATCACCTACCTTGATGGTTTTATTTATTGAAACAAATGATTACAAGGTGAATGTAATTAGTAGAAGAACATGTGGCAGTATTCTGCTAGTCAATTGTCTATAGTGTGATGAATACAACTGTTTTATATTTTCAAAACCTAACAACTAGAACACCGAGAATTACGGGATCCTCCAAAATTACTTATAGTTGTTGCTTGACTTGGTCTTCTGGATATTTTGCATGGTTGTGACGACTATACGTTGAGAATGTGACTTTGACTTGGTTATTTCTGCACATGTGAGAAAGATAAAAGAATATATAGTCGTTATAAATAATAAAAGTATTAGCCAAGATCTTGGAGTTCATTCGGGATCCTTAGGTTTGAGGATGTTGAGCTTTTGAGGATCCTTAGACTTGAGGATCCTATAGTAGTTTCGGGATCCTAGCCCTAACAACTGCCCCCAAGTTATTCCTGAAAAAAAGATGAGTTAGTTTCAAAAAATTTGAAGGGATAACATAAATAAAATAAATAGAAAAAAGATAGCGGTAATTTTTGAATTTAACCCTTAACGGCTAAGATAATTCAAATTCCAACAAATGGATTACTAGCTGTTATCAAGCGGTCAAATCAGTTGTTGTTCCAGTATAAATAGAGACGATTTGTCTCACGGTTTTCTTTACTCTTCCTTGCCATGTTTCAATTACCGGTGATTTATTAGAAGGTAATTCTCTCTTTTTCTTCTACACTTTTACTTCTTCTATCATGGGTAGAAAAATGGTCGTTTCTCGCAAAAATATCTTGGATCTTCCCAAAGATGACTTCATCGACCAAGGAATTATTTCCTACGAGGAGACATGTTCTTTTGGTGATGGTGATATTGAGTCTTTGAGACTTAGTGGAGCCTTTCCTTCTAAAGTCGTTTTTAGACCCTTCGATCCTTTCATCCAACCTGACTATGTTTCTCTTACATAGGTATGCTTCCCTGAATATCCCTTCTCTATGGGGTTGAAATAACCTATCCCTGGAATTCTATCTGAATTCTTTAAAGCGACTGGGATCTCATATATCCATACCATGCCAATCGTTTAGAGGATCCTTTATGTATCGACCAATCGGATCCTTAGATTAGCGGAAACATGTATGTAAGATCTTATGACCTTTTGGAATTCTCACTTCGTACTCAAAGTCAAAACCCACAAATCTTCTATTGTCTTGAAAACGAAACACAATGACAGACCTTGGAAAGAAAAATACCTTTTTGTGATACGTGATTATGTTCTTTGTTGGGATCTCCTATCGGATGCTTGCGTTAAGAAGGGTAGGATTCTATTATACTAATATAAGGATCCTGGAATTAACTTCTTATTCTTTTTCACTTTTTTTGCAGCTTTTAAATTCGAAGAGATTGTCCCTGTCACTCAAGGTTCTGAAAAGAAGATTGAGAAGTTCTTGTCTTCTCTAAAGTTGAGAGATCGTTTCGATTTGAACAGGCCACTTTGCAATAAATTTCTTTTACTACTGACCTCATGTCGAGGGGTAAGAATCCCTGATTGTTTTTGCTTGCGGTGAAGGATCTTAATATTTTTCTATTACATATGTAGGATCCAAGATCACCCACTCTAGTGCTTGATTCATACTTGTTGATCTCGACATAGCCATGTCTAAGGATTAGGTAACAGAGAAAAAGGAGAAGAGATCGTTTTCTCTTCCTCCCAAATGATCAAACAATGACTTAACAGTGAAAACTTCGGGATCCCGGAAAAGGAAAATGGTTGATTCTACAGGTCTATCCTTGGAGTTTAGGATGTGCTCAAGAAGTTGGTCTCTTTCACCCAAGCTGTAAGTGTTGGCTTTATTCTCGAACCACATTCTACCTTTTGCAGACCCACTAAGGCTTTGTGTTAGGTCTTTGATCATGTTTCCGCTAATCTAAGGATCCGATCGTAGAGGGATGAACAAGCCCTTCAGGGACAGGAAAGGATTTGGAAGGCGACCAATGAGGATCTATTGAGGAGAGTGGAGCTGCTCGGCAAGGAGAAAGTTGAAAGGGATGAGGAACACTTGCTCAAGATGTAGGAGGTGATCTCTGATGTGAAAGTCAGCACAGCAGTTGCTATATGGGAGGCCAAGATCCACTTTGTGGAGGATTTGGAGAATGCAGGTTCCTGGGACGTGGACGGTTGGCGCGAGGCACCAACAAAGTTGACTGGCAAGCCTGTTACCACCAATCAGGATCTTGTACTACAGCTGACCGAAGGAGGGGAGAAGAAAGGCGTAGTTGATGATGACTAGGCTAAGGTCTAGGCCTCCATATATAAGTTTAAATAACTTTTGTGTATTTAGGATGTAGAACAATTAATATTTTGGTGGGCTGGAGCACAACCCTCTTTTTTTTAATACAATGGTTGTATTTTCTTTTCATATCTTTTTTTTGATCATCTTTGCATAGTTGTTTGTTACATTGGGATCCTTAGATCACTAGGATCCTGAAGAACTTAGATCCTGCAAATAATCCTAAGAAATCTCTTAGTAAATTATAAGTAACCCTTTTAAACTCATAAACTTAAGTTTTGGTTACCAAATAATAGGATCCTAGAAGTTTTGTATCCTCAAACTTTACTTAGAGTTTTTCAAGAATTAGGATAATTGAAACCTGGTCATCGTAGGAAGAGTTTGAAGTTATGAACTCCTTGTCTTCATATGGCCTTGATGCTGAAAGGGATCTTCATTTTAGAAGCTTGTTAGGAAGGATCTTCAAATTTCAGGAATGATCCTTAACCTTGGCTTGAGGAAAGTCTTAGCTATGAATCTTGTTTGCTTAATGAATTACTGCGAAAAATTCCAAACTTTATGATAACATAAAAATGTTATAAACTTTATATATTTTTTTAAAGAAAATCTGAACATGTGAATGTTATAAACAATAGGAGTTTTCTAGAGACGATCCTAACTTAAGATAGCATGTAAATGTCATAGAGCTTAGGAATATTCTAGGGAAGATCCCAACTTGAGATAACATGCAAATGTTATTAACCTTAGGTATATTCTGGGGAAGATCCCAACTTGAGATAAATTGTAAATGTTATTAACGTTAGGTATATTCTGGGGAAGATCCCAACTTGAGATAACATGTAAATGTTATTAACCTTAGTTTCAAACTTTAGGATCATAACTTATGTTCAAGAACAAGAGTGTTGCCAAGTCACTGAAGTGTGAAATGATCCCCTTATTCTCATCCTATAGTTAGATATTGTACGTCCAAGTGAGGTGTATAAACTTTAACTCATGTGAAAGAGGTAATTAACTCTTTAAACCTCAGAGGAGATTAAGTACCCTTATTCGTAAGAGAGATGATCAATTTATATTCTTAGGAGATTCTTATAGTGAGTTATTGGTTGTTTTCAGTTAAGGGGCTCTCAGCGGTCCCTTGGACATCATGATACTTGAATGTTCGCCCGTTCAAGATTATTGGAAGTCGGGATCCTTAAGCATTAAGATCCTTAAGCACCTAAATCCTTGAATATCAACATCCTTAAATGTTGAGATCCTTGGAGGTGATGATCCTAGAATGTTGGGATGCTTTAGTCTCTGCATGCAACAAACATTAGCTAAGGGTGGGTATTAGCCTAACTAATGCCCCTCTGATGCTTAAGTCAGTAATGATATTTGAAGAAAATAAATAATGAAAAATGGAAGATGAAGGATAAAAAGCATGCGTACCTTGCTAGTATCAAGAAACGAATGACTTTACCTATATAAAATAAACTTTGAGATGTATCGCAATCCAGGATCTTGGAAAGATATTTCCATCTAAGGTGGCTAACCAATATACACCCTTACCCGCTTCAGCATCTATGAGCTATGGCACTTCCCATTTAGGAGCTAGTTTACCTGCACTAGGATCCATGGTATTTTGGAAAGTTTTTCTTAGTACCAAGTCTCCTACTTTAAACCTCCTGATCCTTATGTTTTTATTATATGATCTGGTAATCCTTTATTGATGAGCAGCAATATGGATCTTGGCAAGATCCCTAAGTTCATCTATGGTGTTAAGATCCTTGGCTAGGATCCTACTGTTGTCCTCTTGGTTTTGGAGCCTTCAGTGTGGATCATTGCTTTAGTGGAAAACACTAATGAGTATGGGGTTTTTCTCGTAGCTACCTTGTAGGTGGTTCTATCTGCCCATAATATGAAATGAATCTCTTCTTCCCACCTTCCTTTCTTCTTATTCAACCTCTTCTTCAAGTTGTTTACTGTAATTTTGTTACTGGACTCTGCTTGGCCGTTGGCTTGACGGTGGACAGGAGTAGACGTCACCATCTAGATTCTTCAACTTGTGCAAAAATCCCTCGTTCTTTTGCTTATGAATTAGGATCCATTTTAGCATATAATTTCAGCAGGGATCCTGAACCTGGTCAAGATGTTTCGTTTGATGGAGGAGACTACCTCTTTGTCTCTTAATTGTACTTAGGCTTCAACATCTATCCACTTTGAGATATAGTCAGCCATTGCTAGCATGAAAACTTTTCCTCCAGGGGATACTGGCAGTTTTCCTACTATATCCATTCCCCATTTCATTAACGGCCAAGGGGAAATGATAGGATGTAGAAGCTTTGCAGGTTGGTGCAGGATGTAGCTCTGTCTTTGACAAGCATCATATTTTTGTGCATAGAGGAATGAGTGTAACGAACAAAAATTTCAACCAATTTAAAACATTTTATTTCATTCAAAAAGCATTACGTTCATACATCTTGTTTTCCAAATAGTTTAAACATCAGAGTATTCCCCTAGAACCATATCACATAAATCATAAAACATGAGGAGTGGTACGATCACGCCCTCGCCTTACCACGATCTCCTGAAGCACATGAAACAATAAGCCACAACTGTAAGCCCGAAAGCTTACTGAGTTCCCCCCAATGTACCCATACACACATAAACATACACATACAGCAAAGAATAACATACTACGGGTCCAATCAACCTTCCGGTTGGAATACCCTCGGCCCTCAACCATCGGGTTGGAATGCCTACATAACACGAGCCCAATCATCCTACCGGGATGGAATACTCTCGGCCCACAACCATCGGGTTGGAATTCCCAAACACCAATACGTACAAAAATAACTACTATGGGTCCAGTCATCTCATAAGATGGAATACCCCAGGCCCCTCAACCATCGGGTTGGAATGCCAACCTACTATGAGTCCAATCATCCTACCCGGATGGAATATTCCTGGCCCACAACCATCGGACTGGAATGCCCCACTCCCTATACGTACAGTAACTACTACTACTATGGGTCCAATCATCTTGCAAGACGGAATACCCCAGGCCCACAAACATCAGGTTGGAATGCCAACCTACTATGAGTCCAATCATCCTACTGGGATGGAATACTCCTGGCCCACAACCATCTGGTTGGAATGCCCCACACTAGAAAACATGCACACATAACAGGCAACCACAAAATTGTCTACATAACCAACATACTAGGGCCCTTTCATCCTATCGGGATGGAATACCCTTTGCTTCAGCTCAACATACATAACCCGCAGGTAGCCTCCTACCAGCGTACATAAGACAAGACCAACTACAGGTCTATAAATAACTACTACCAGGGCGCTGATCCAACAGAACTAGCCATCACACAACTATCTGTTTCTCTAGGATACTAAGCTAACAAGGCATATCCTCATATCACTATCCTATCTACCAGGATACTAGCAAGCATATCATCACATAACATAACAAGCTCTACCAACAATTCAAAGGGTCGCCCTTGGTGCCTTAGACCCTTGAGTATAGTGAGGATAACTCACCTTGCAACTGCCGAAATCCTGCAAATCTCTAACTGCTGACTCATCGGAAATCCCAACAATCACATGTAAATCATCACATAACAATCCATCATGACTTTCTAGGCCAAGTGCCCACAACACTCAATAAGTCCATTATCCTCTTATTGGGCCAAGACTCAAAACCAATCCTCATGCAAAGCCCAATATTGGCCCAATTTACTAAATTGGGCCCACCTCACCAAACGGGCATAGATCCAAGGTCCATAATAATTATTGGGTCCAATTTACTCCATCCATATTGTTCAGTCACGGCCCAAGCCCAACTAGTCCATAAACAATCCAATTACTCAAGGCTCAAAATTGAAACCCCTATAGAGGGAGTACGCTGGGCGTACTTCGATTCTCGCGGACTGGAAATGGGACGCTAACCCACTATGTTGGGCGTTCATCAACTTACGCGGGGCGTAATCTCGCTGAACTAAAATTCCTCATAAGTTCTTAACGGCTTAAGCACTTAAGCCCAAACTTCAGATCCATCGACCAAACATGCCCAGGATTCATAAAGTCTCAAACTTTATTACTTGGGACGTCTAGAAAGCTCTTAACTCAAGGTCTAAATCCATTAAGACCTACCTACATCACACATGAGACTGTTGGATTAATGTCTAAGTCCATAACTATATTTGGTAAGACTTGACCCGACCCGGCATGGTCCATTTGGGTTGCATACCATCATGCACTTGAATGAGAGAAATAAGACACTTATGGTTATTAATATATTATAAGTTCTAGTATATTAATAATAAGAATAATAAGATTATTTAATTAGTATTGATCAAGAATTAATCTAGGATTAATTAAGTGATCAAAAGAAGACTAATTAAATATATGGGTTGATTGTGTAAATCATCCATACTTGTATAGTGGGCTAATGCTCCATGGATAATCAAGTTGGGCTAAAACCCATAGGATGGTCCATGGATGCTCCATGGTGTATTTGTACCCATGGATCCAAGGAAATGGAAAGCCATGACAATTAAGAGTTTACCCTAATTGTGTAACTATATAAGCATCTTATTATTGAGGAAAAATCGGCCACTAGAGATAGTGAAGAAAGGGCTAGCCGATTTTGAAGAGTGTAGAATTCTCTCAAATCATTCCAAGTGTTTTGATGATTGTGATTCCATTTGAGGTGTCACACTTGGGGCACTAGGCACTCAAGCTTCATGAAGACTTTCTACATCAAAGAGGTATGTATTCTATCTTGCTATAGTCATTGTTTTGTATGCTAGATTAGGATAATACCTTGGAAGTTCTTATTTGCATGTATAATAGAGAAAACATAGATCCAAGGTATTTAGGGTTGCATGTACACTTAGGAAGTGTTAGAATGCTCAAAACCCAACAGTGGTATCAGAGCCACGGGTTGTTTTCTGTTATATTGATGCAAATATTTTATTTTCAAAGTTGAAAAAAAAAGAAAAAAAACATGAAGTTCGTCAAATTTTAAGATAATTACTTGTTCTTGTGAAAAACTAATTATTTGTAAAATTTGAATAATTTGCTTTATGAGTTGAAATAGGTCAAATTTAATAAAAGATAAAATAATATGATTATTTTATTAGTTTTAAAAGTTTGATCTAAAGAGTTTTATTTTTTGAAACCTCCATAAGTTATGGATATGAAAAGGTTTTAAAAAAAAAAATTGATTCAAAGTTTTTTTGGAGTTACAAAATTTGGTGTTAATGTTTTAAAGGATTCCATAACTTAAGAATAAGTTATGGATCACCAAAAGTTTTTTGTGTTACCTTGTTTTATGAGTAAATTTAGATTAATGAATAAAATTATGTGATAGTTGGTTTTAATCCAAATTAATCTAAGAATTGATTCTAAAATGTGTTTTTGTAACTTGTCCTCAAGTTATATGAAAAGTCACATTTAAGAATCATAAAACTCATAAAAATTGGCAAAGGTTACAAAAATGAAGAGTCTAGTTCTAATTAAATGGTTTTATGACTCCATAACTTGTCCTCAAGTTATGGAGGACCAAGAGTCTCTTCATTTAATAAAATAAAATAATAAAAAAAAAGGTGTAACCTTAATTAATTCCATAAGTTATAAAATAAAGAAAAAGTTAATTCTTTTATTAGTTTAAAGTCTTCCATAACTTGTCCTCAAGTTATGGAACTTGAAGAGTCTTTGGATTAAAACTACTTTAAACACATAAGTTATGGAATTAATTAGTTTTGAATAGTTTCAAAACTTGCCCTCAAGTTTTGGAATTTGTAAAGTTTTCTCTTATGAATACTTTAATTCCAAGTTAGCCCTTAGAATTTTAAAAGTTAAAATTCAACCCTTATACTTTATAATATTATAAGTTAATAATATATATATATATATATATATATATATATATATATATATATATATGTATAAGAGTAAAGTCAGTCTTACCGCTAGTACGCCTCATTCACGAAGCCGGTCTATAAGGTGGGTATAAGGTTGTTGCCTATAAAATGGCAACTTAATGGGTGTCCACTCTCACCCACCGCTTGCTTGACCGGTGGAGGGTCGTTAGCCGAACGGGTTTGACAAGACTATAATTAACCCTTCATTAAAAGTATTAATGATAAATACTAAGTAACTAAACACGTATAAATACCCAACCTTAGTTACTTAGGAAAATGTGAATAAGGTGCTAATCCATGAAATTACACTTTGCACTTTGTTTAAGTCGGTTAGTGGAGCGTGTGTGGTTAACCGGCACACTAACTCGTATTTAACAAGGTAGGCAAAGGGTAACTTAATGTTTATCATAGTATCGGTGGAGCGTGTGTGGTTAACCGGCACATCGATTGAGGGGTAAACACTTAAGGGTACCAAGTAATTTGCATGGTTACTTCACACCTTGTTTTGTGATCCTCGGCATCCCAGTCACAAAACCTGAAGGGCACACTCGAGATTGAAACATGCCTTTGAAAAGTTCAATGAATCTCAAAGATCTAGGAGTTTCAAAACCAATTAAAACCTAATAATACATTTCGTTTATCTTGGTGGAAATTGGTGAATCGTCATTCACCTACCTTCAAATATTTTATAGCTTGGATTACGGCATACCTCTTCTAAGTTATAAAATAGTTTGTTGGGTCCTAGCCTTAATATTTCATATTGGGTGTCATATTAAGGACTTTAAAATCAACTATCTTGAATATCTCCCAAAAGATGTCTGGTTTGGACACCTATGATCTTCCCAAATCTAGTGAAACAAGATTTCCTAAATGAAGATGATGTCCTTTGGAAATCATACTTCTTTCACCTCCTCCAATTATTCTCCCCAACCCACAAGTTCTTGAAAAGTTTAAGGTCACTCAAGCCCTATTGGCAAGGCAAGGTCTAGGTGTGAGCACATCTTGGAGATGTAGTCACATATTGACAAGCCGGGAGAGTTGGGTGTCAAAGTCTTGAGAAAGTTCGTGGTTCAATCACTTTCTAAGTCACATAGTGAGTTCCTTTGGGACACCTATGAAACAGACTATGACAAGACCCTTAACGATCTTATCTATTTGCTAAGATCAACTTCCTAAAACTTTATGGACATTGACAATGATGACATTGGATATCCAGTAAAGCATTCTCTTCCCAAGGGAAAGGGTTCGGCCATAGTCAACTCGGTTGACCAAATGGTAAAGAGAAAAGCTAAGTCTGTGATAGTCTCGTGTACCATTATCAAAGGGTCCATATGTTTATATTGCCAAGGGAAGGGGCATTGGTTGCGAAGCTGCCAAATTTACCTAAGGATGTTAAAGTCAATAAGTTTGACTCTACTTCAGGTAAAGACCACTATCTAACTCTGTTAAGTTTCTATTCTGAGATTCCTGATACATGATGTGACTGGGTCACATGGTGATGTTTTAAGAATCAAAGAAAAGTGAAGAAACTTAAAGAAAGAATATGCTGAATCTGATGGCGTAGATGGATTTCTATCGCATAGTTTGAAGATCGGATTCTTGAGCAAATTCTTAGGAGTTATGAGATATTGCTTAGGAATAGATAACAACAAGTTTTCATATGGATTGTAAGGATAAGTTTTTCCGCAAAGTTTTAAAATAAAAGAAAACTTTTTTGATTTTATTTATTTTAAAATATCCTTACAATGGCTTTTGAGGAAAAATTGTTGCTTATATGATTCCATTAAGAGCAAGAGTGGAAATATGAAATTGATTCTTTCATTTGTGGTAATGTCTAGATTTACCAAATAAGGAAAGATTCTCATCACCCAAGTTTCAATTGCACCAGTACTTGGAATCATACAAGTTGTATAGCATGATGAATGAGAACTTTCAAGTTTTGGAAAATTAAGACTAATTACTCGGCCACATGGATGTGTGAGTCAAGTAAAGGACTAAGGGATCGAGTACACATTCTTGTGCACTGATTAAGTCCACCACAAAAGATTGATAAGACTATTCGTCATAGTTTACTAAAGCTTAGTAAATATGATTATACTTACAAGCTTAAGTGTAACTCTGAGACATTGGAAAAGGTTCCAATGTATGGCAGAGCGAATAAGAAGAATCAAATTAGGCAGAAGGATAAAAGTTTCTCAAATCTGAAAAGATGGGAGAGTACTTTAGTATCAGTTTTGTGATCATCTTAATGATTAAGAAACCATATCACAATTAGTTCTCTAAGGAAATCTTAGTGCATTCTTATGACTAAGAAGAGGAACTTGAATTGTTGAAATGGTTAAATCAAGAAGATGAGTCATACTTCGTTCCAATACAAGTCTTAGAGTCATACTCCAAGATTGTAACTTGAGTGACATGTCTCAAAAGAAGGTTTAAAACACTTGTCAAATGTAAGAGTAAAAGTTTTCTACTCTTGTACATTTGAAATTGGTAAGTTGTGATGTTTTGGATAAAACAAAGACCAACTTAGGCCAATTGGGTAAAGTGTTTTTCTTGATTAGAATCCGCACTATCTCTTGGATGTTTGACAAGGGAGTCTTATATGTCAAGAGGACAGTGGGAGTCTTAAAGGTCTTGAAAGTCTCAAGAAATAATGAAGAATAAAACCTCAAGTTCTTCACTAGCACACGACTTGAGGTTTATAACCTATCGTGTTGACATATCTGTGCCCATTCCAGTTAAAGTTGGCTTTGCATATGAGTTCTTAGAGTTCTCAGTTTGTTGCATAACAACTTGGAAGCAATGGCAGGCCCTTGAGCTGCCAGGTGGCAAGAAGTTAAGATTCAGTTCAATCCATATGGTTTTGGATTTGTCATTATCTTTGTCTTATGATTATGATTTTGACAGTTCATATGGGTAAGAACTCATACACCATTAAATCTAAGTGTCATAAGGTTTCTCTCTGATTCATGAAAATGATGGTGAGGAAACGCTTTCACTAAGTAGATTTTACGAAGATATCAATTGTGTCATTTGCATTTTCAAAAGTCGTTAGTGGAGCGCGTGTGGTTAACCGGCACACTAACATGGACTTGTGAGAAATGGAAAATGCCTAAGCAATTGAGACCATGATTACGGTATCCCTTTTCATGGTTCTTGAAATTGCTTAGACACACAGGTGAGCTATCTACGGAAAGGGTGTATGATTTTGATAAAGTCTTATCAAAACAATCTAGTATCAGAAATCTGAACTTTGGTAAGAAAGTCAATGAAGTATTGATTTCTAGAAGTCCAGCTGATTTCTGGGTACATGTCAAAGCTAGTGGGAGCATAAGTGTTATGCTAATAATCATCATGTTAGTGGGAGCATGATAATTATGATAAGTATTGCAAGTTAGCAATGTTAATTATAGAAAACAAAAATTTCAATTGGGGAAAAGTTGTTTTGCTATAATTAAGGGAGAGGAAATTATACTTCATATCAAATCTATAAGGTTTAGATCTGAGGTTTTAATCATTTAGTCAAGGATATATATATGAATTTCATGTTGGAATGGCTCAACATAAGGAAATTCTGTATACGGGTCCATTATTTGCGTTCTAAAATTCGATTATGATTACGGCATCCCTTTTCATAATCTGAATTATGAGAACTTGGCAAATTGAAATGGAAATATTATAGCAAAAGACTGGTTTAGTCTTTATGTGAGACATCATGAATCGTGTCCCATATGCTTCGGATATAGGATCGATTACATGTGCTATATTCATCCGTTCTAAAATTTTCCAAATGCCTGGGGCATTAAGAAGGGAAAAAGGTTTAGAACTGGATATGACTAAAAGGATTAAACAATTGTCGAGAACAATCTAAGGTTTACCAAAGATTGGTTGCTCAAGGACAGTTGGAAGTATAGTGATAATTCTGGAAGGACCATATTGACATAATCTGTAAGGAGGCAACTCTTGTTCAGAAGTGATAGTCAAAATGGAATCTGGAAATGTTTCAAAGTTAGAATTTTCAATCTGTGTAAGATTAAGGAAACTTAATGCAAGAAGGATATTTCCAAGGAGTTGATCTCCTTTGGAATACTCTGTAATGATTGTTGCCAAGTCTTTATGACTTTGTGCATAATCATTACGAGAGGATCAATGCATATAAGTTTAGAATCTAACAGATTTCAGTAAATGGCATGAATTTGGAATTCTTGCATTTGCAGTAAGGATTTGGGAGTGTGAAAAGAGAATCATTGAAGTTATGTTCAATTGATCTAGTTCACAAAGTAAAGATCATAGACAAACATAGTATGCATACTTGGTGTGTGGCATGACTAGTGTTTAAGAAAACATAGTGTACATGCTTGGAGCATGGGACAACTATTGTTTTAAATTCAAGAATAAAGTTGATAGCTGAAACAGTATACAATGAATAATGTGTAATCATATGGTGATAAATAAAAGGTGTTTTATTTATGTTCAAAGGGTTGATACCATATTAGATTCAATTATTATTGTGTTTCACTTTGCATGTTTTGACTTCCCGAATAAACTAGGTTATTCTTCCGGAATGACTAAGTTATTCAAACCATCCACAGTCGGTCATATTTTGGAAGTAGATATGAATTAAGACTGTCATGATGGGTTGTAGAGGTCTAAGGTGTTGGACAAGGCTACAACAATCATGAGTGCTCATAAGTTCTGAGTATTGGATTCAACCCGCGCTCATTGGAATCACTTCATGGATTTTATCACGAGTGATCATGAGACGATAATATCTTATATTCTTCAAACCTAGAGATATGAGTTGTTACTATGAGTTGATAGTACATTGATTGCACGAAACCGCATTTGGTAACTCTGTGCTATAAAACGTGCCTTTGTGTATGATTCAACAAGTAGTAGAACAAGCCATATGAGTCGAAGTTTATCCGTTCCTTTTACCTTCGGGATAAAAGCGATATCTGTGGGCCCCTCGATGATTTGATGATGACAAATGGAAGTGCTCGGCCGGGCCAGGACTGATTTGATTTGTTCAATTAGTCAGTCGTCATAAATCGGAAATCGGGAAACAACAAATGGACAGAGAGAATGATTATAATCCATGTCTCAGTCCATATGATATCTAGAATGGAGGAATATATGATCCCTTATCTAATGGACAAGTCATTGACAAAGGTCAGAGTTCATCGACAAGGTCAGAGTTCGACAGAAGCTTTTGAGAGCTACGATTGCCGGTTGGTTCCTGAAGTCATACGCAATAATAGTTTTAGACTTATCCAAGTGGGAGACTGTTGGATTAATGTCTAAGTCCATAACTATATTTGGTAAGACTTGACCCGACCCGGCATGGTCCATTTGGGTTGCATACCATCATGCACTTGAATGAGAGAAATAAGACACTTATGGTTATTAATATATTATAAGTTCTAGTATATTAATAATAAGAATAATAAGATTATTTAATTAGTATTGATCAAGAATTAATCTAGGATTAATTAAGTGATCAAAAGAAGACTAATTAAATATATGGGTTGATTGTGTAAATCATCCATACTTGTATAGTGGGCTAATGCTCCATGGATAATCAAGTTGGGCTAAAACCCATAGGATGGTCCATGGATGCTCCATGGTGTATTTGTACCCATGGATCCAAGGAAATGGAAAGCCATGACAATTAAGAGTTTACCCTAATTGTGTAACTATATAAGCATCTTATTATTGAGGAAAAATCGGCCACTAGAGATAGTGAAGAAAGGGCTAGCCGATTTTGAAGAGTGTAGAATTCTCTCAAATCATTCCAAGTGTTTTGATGATTGTGATTCCATTTGAGGTGTCACACTTGGGGCACTAGGCACTCAAGCTTCATGAAGACTTTCTACATCAAAGAGGTATGTATTCTATCTTGCTATAGTCATTGTTTTGTATGCTAGATTAGGATAATACCTTGGAAGTTCTTATTTGCATGTATAATAGAGAAAACATAGATCCAAGGTATTTAGGGTTGCATGTACACTTAGGAAGTGTTAGAATGCTCAAAACCCAACAGAGACAACCAAAGCCATTGGAACCTCATTTTTCTCACTCAAGACCTCTCCTAAGGTCTGAAAGGACAGCTAATCTCAACCAACTCGCATCATGCATCACTTTAGGGTTCTTTGGACAAGAAATGGTGTCAAAACTTCATAACACTTAGATCTACACAAAATAATTGTCAAGAAAGAGACTTTATACATCAAAAGGGCTCCAGAAAATGATGCCTTCCCAGATCTATGAGCTCCAGCCACCCAACTCCTTCCTTGACAACTTCTTCTTTCTTCTTCTAGGCTCTCCTTTGCCAAACCAAGCTCCCCAAGGTCGAATATCCACAACAATGGATGAAGAACAGCTACTTAGGGTTTCTGTGGGTAAGAGGGCAGATGTGGAGGCTAGGGTTGGAACCAATATGTTCCTTATATAGTGGCTGGCCCTAAAATTAGGGTTTCTGGACATTGGACGTACGATGGGCATACATCATGTACGCTGGTCGTACATCCTGTATGCTGGGCGTACGCCCCCAACCCCCGTGTTCATTTAGCCAATCTATGCTGGGCGTAACGTAGATTACGCTGGGCATACCAGCCGATCACACGCATGCACTCCATGTATGCCTAGGACCCCTTGCCAAATATTTCCTTTTGGGACCATTATTGACACTATCTTCAAAGTGTCATAACTCCTTTATTCTAAGTCTGTTTCCAACGGACTTTATATCCACGAAAAGGTGGCAAGAAGCCCTATGCTTCTAGCAACACACCCCAACCCGAAACCTTCTCGTATAGAACCCATGGCCCATAAAATACCGAAACGCCCTTACTCATGATCTCGGGGATCCATATATAATCACTTTTAGAACGGGGTGTTACAATTCTCCCCCACTTGAATATGCTTTCGCCCTCGAAAGCGCCTATTGCGAACTCTGGCTACCCAAAAATCCCAAAAGACATATTCACGCCCCTAAAGCGTGACAACCACTAAGGGAGGCTAACCCCACTGGAACTCCATCTCAAAGAGATACCTACTCCTTCTCATTCAGTCTCAAATACCTACCTCTCCGGAAAGCCCTGAACTTGGAAAGTTAGATTGGATCCATCTCCAAGATAGGCCGTCCAAACTAACCATCCCCTGACCTTTTCCCATTGATATAAAAAGGGACTACTCAACCATGGGAACCTAAATTCCCAACCTGAAAACAGGACCACGAGTCATACTCTGCCATCGGCCACACTTGCTCTCTCTTAACTCATACCCAAACGTATATACATCGATACTCTTACCAAAACCAACACTCACACCTTGCCCAATAAGCCTCGGGCTGGAATACCAGGCATGCCTATGACAAGTCCGCTCATCCCTAGGATGGAATACCCTCGTATCCCTACACATGTTTGGCCCAATCAACCCTTGGGTTGGAATACCAAACACATTAGGTCCAATCAATCATAGGTTCCGGTCATCCTCATGATGAAATACCCCAGATTGGAATACCTCCACATACATAACTCAAACCCATAACCATACTCGGAACCAAGGACCTTGTCCTTGCGTCACCCTCAAACCCTCCGGTTCGCCACACCTGAGTATATCCCATTCATACCTCCCTATAACGATCTCTAGGTCCTTGACCTCCGATTGCAATATCTTTACACAATCCTCATCACCTGTCCAGACTGCTCCTGAGTTTGTTAACCTGCTATCTCACTTTCCTCTGTCCAAACCTCCAATCTGGAGCCACTATCCCCCTCCTCTTCCAAGGAGACTGAAAAAATGTCTACGCATCATCCAACCTGGCCACAACCACCGCTATCACATAACATGCATACATACTCAGAAAGTGATCGTATAACCAGCAACCCATACATAGTCTGTCGTATTTCCTCGACATCTCCACCCTTCCGGGACAACCCCACTAGCCGCTATCACATAACAGCATCCTCACTACTGGTTCAAAGATCCACGACAATGCAAAGCCCTTACTATAACTGAACCGCCTCATCGCACTACTCCAGCAACCAACATTCGAACCGTGTCAGACAACCTTCTACAACCAGCCGCTCATCCGATAATTTCCAATTCTCCCCCACTCAGGGCACTAACCACCATCCACTAGTAGCAAAGCTAACACGCTGCTCAATCGAACCCACTAATACGCGGAACTTCAAGGAACCTAAGTTCCTGCTGAAAGTTCCCGAATTCTCGAACCATGACCTTCCACTCTCACGAATCCCACACTGGATATTAACCCTCAATACTAACTCTTCTCTAATACATACAACATTTTAATATCTCATGCAAGAAACAACATCTCATAATCATAACATAAACAAGATAAAGCAGAAAAACATACCAACTGACACCTATGGCTCAGATCTGATATCCTCGGTCACAAGTTGATAAGCACGCCCTGGAGCCCTTGGAGGCTCTGCCCGACCCTGACTCCCGTCAGTAAGTCTCAAAGTGGTTGGCGTTGGGGCTTGCACTGACCTGGCAGCTAGCAGAGGACATTGGGGCTTCATGTGGCCCACCTGATCACAATGATAACAAAGTCGAACTCCGGCAGCTGGAGCCTGCTACCTGCAATCCCTGGCTATGTGGCTCTCCTTGCCACACTTGTGTCACCCAGAAGAAGAACGACAACTTCCCTCGTGCACCTTGCGCGCTTGCCACAAGTGCAACTCATCTGACCTCCCTGTCAATAATCAACGGGCCTGATCCGCTTCGGTGCAGGCTGCGACTGCACCGGGGCCTGCCTCTGCTCTCTCAACTGGAGCTCAATCTCTAACTCGCGCCGCCTAGCGGCCTCCTGCAACTCCAATAAGGTACTACACCTCTGCGTGGATACAAACTGCCTGATGTCCCTCTTGAGCATACTCAGATATCGAGACACCTGAGCTTGCTCCGAAGCAAACTCTGGGTAAAACATCGCCCTCTTAGTGAACATCCTAGTGATCTCCGTTACTGACTATGAACCCTGCTTCAGTTCCAGGAACTCCTGAGCCAATCTCTCTCTCTCTCAACCTGCAGAACATAACAAGTACTAATCATTTCCCGGAATTGATCCCACGAAACCGCAGCCCACTGCGCCTCAGAATAAGATCCCGTGTTCAACCTCCACCAATCCTTCGCCCCGAGCCTCAAAAGGTTCAGAGCACACCTCACCCTCTGATCTGCGGGACATTAACACGTGAAAAAGCAACCCTCCACGTCTAACAACCATCTCATAGCAACAATCGCATCCTGAACTCCATCAAAAGTAGGGGGCTTCGTATTGTCGAAATCCTGATACTGAAAGCCCTGACTGGCTCCTCCCCCTGCCGCTGCCACAACTGCCGCGGCCGCTGTCTCTACCAGACTTGCATAGCACTAATGAAAATACTCAACCATGGCAGTCTTGATCGACCCAAACAGTTCCGGCAACTCAGCTTGGAACATAGCAGCAACCTCATCATGCAGGATATCACGTATCCTAGCATCCAACTCATCCGTACTCATTTGACCAATAACCTCGGGTGGTGCTGATCCATCCTGACCACCCTCTCCTGATCCCGATCACGATCCCAAACCGGATCCTGACTCGAAACATCTCGCATCCGCCATACTGAAATGAACCATAAGAATCTCAAATACCTTGCATAACGGCCGAGAACTAACCTCTAACCAACAACCTAGGGGTTGTGACTTCCTTGACACGCGTATGGGTCCTGTGCTTTCAGTAGTACGGGCCCATACTACCTTCCGCACCTACCCATATTTGTCTCAAGTATCACCACAACGCCCTAAGCACAAACATACATAGGAAGCACTCAATCCTCACCCCTAGAGGAATACCGAATAGCTCAGATCAAGGAAACCCTACGCTAGCAGGCATCACAACTCAGGCAATTCTATCATGGAATTCCTGAAGATCCCTAGCCTAGCACTAGCATGCTTTTCTATCATATCACATAAACAAACAACTTGTATGGTATTTTGGGGTAACTTACTGGCTCCGGCTGATGGTACCCTCTGTGTCCTTGTTTACTTATTTTGAAAACCATTTGAAAACTTATTTTTGAGAATCTCTCCTTGATTTGAGACTGGATTCACACGAATGTTCCTCCAATTCACTCAAACCAAGGCTCTGATACGAACTTGTAACGACCAAAAATTTCAACCAATTTAAAACATTTTATTTCATTCAAAAAGCATTACGTTCATACATCTTTTTTTCAAAATTGTTTAAACATCAGAGTATTCCCCCAAAACCATATCACATAAATCATAAAACACGAGGAGCGGTACGATCACGCCCTCACTTAGTGAGTTCCCCCAAAGTACCCATACACACATAAACATATGCATACAGCAAAGAACAACATACTACGGGTCCAATCAACCTTCCGATTGGAATACCCTCGGCCCTCAACCATCGGGTTGGAATGCCTACATAACACGAGCCCAATCATCCTACCAGGATGGAATACTCTCGGCCCACAACCATCGGGTTGGAATTCCCAAACACCAATACGTACAAAAATAACTACTATGGGTCCAGTCATCTCATAAGATGGAATACCCCAGGCCCCTCAACCATCGGGTTGGAATGCCAACCTACTATGAGTCCAATCATCCTACCCGGATGGAATATTCCTGGCCCACAACCATCGGACTGGAATGCCCCACTCCCTATACATACAGTAACTACTACTACTATGGGTCCAATCATCTTGCAAGACGGAATACCCCAGGCCCACAAACATCAGGTTGGAATGCCAACCTACTATGAGTCCAATCATCCTACTGGGATGGAATACTCCTGGCCCACAACCATCTGGTTGGAATGCCCCACACTAGAAAACATGCACACATAACAGGCAACCACAAAATTGTCTACAGAACCAACATACTAGGGCCCTATCATCCTACCGGGATGGAATACCCTTTGCTTCAGCTCAACATACATAACCCGCAGGTAGCCTCCTACCAGCGTACATAAGACAAGACCAACTACAGGTCTATAAATAACTACTACCAGGGCGCTGATCCAACAGAACTAGCCATCACAGAACTATCCGTTTCTCTGGGATACTAAGCTAACAAGGCATGTCCACATATCATTATCCTATCTACCAGGATACTAGCAAGCATATCATCACATAACATAACAAGCTCTAACAACAACTCAAAGGGTCAGACTTGGTGCCTCAGACCCTTGAGTACAGTGAGGATAACTCACCTTGCAACTGCCGAAATCCTGCAAATCTCTAACTGCTGACTCACCGGAAATCCCAACTATCACATGTAAATCATCACATAAGTATCCATCATGACTTTCTAGGCCAAGTGCCTACAACACTCAATAAGTCCATTATCTTCTTATTGGGCCAAGACTCAAAACCAATCTTCATGAAAAGCCCAATATTGGCCCAATTTACTAAATTGGGCCCACCTTACTAAAAGGGCCTAGATCCAAGGTCCATAATAATTATTGGGTCCAATTTACTCCATCCATATTGTTCAGTCACGGCCCAAGCCCAACTAGTCCATAAACAACCCAATTACTCATGGCCCAAAATTGAAAACCCAATAGAGGGAGTACGTTGGGCGTACTTCGATTCTCGCAGACTGGAAACGGGATGCTGACCCACTACACTGGGCGTTCTTCAACTTACGATGGGCGTAATCTCGCTGTACCAAAATTCCTCATAAGTTCTTAATGGCTTAAGCACTTAAGCCTAAACTTCAGATCCATCGACCAAACATGCCTAGGATTCATAAAGTCTCAAACTTTATTACTTGGGACGTCCAGAAAGCTCTTAACTCAAGGTCTTAGTTGATGGGTTTTAGCCATAAGAACTTTCCTATGTGCGCATGCAAAACCCTAATGCTTGGATCTAGGCTTTCTAATTAAACATGCTTTGAATCCAAGACTTCTAATAGCTAATTAGGTTAAATAACAACATTGAAATAGATCTAGAACCATACCTTTGAGTTCCTTGTTGACCTTGTTGTCTTGGAGCTTCTATAGTCACAATTGTCACTCCTCTAATGGCTTACAAACACCAAATAGCAAGGAGAATGATTTAGGAGGGAGGAGAGGGGAGGAATTCGGCCAGAGGTTCTCTATTCTAGAAGAAGTGCCGAATTCCCATAGCCATGGGGTCTATTTATACTTGTAGACTCCTTAAGGGTTACAACCTAAACCCTATTGGATAATCTTCTCTTAAGGCTATCCAAATCCATTCCTTAGATGAGTCTTGGACGATTTGAGCTATCCTTTAGCTCCTAGAATTCGTCCAATCCATATCTATATGGATTTACAGTCTAAAGTTTAACTATCAAACAATTGACAGTTTATACCCTCTTGTTTAATTAATCTCTACTTTAAGTCACCAAATTAATTCCAATTAATTCTGTGACTTATATTAACAATATTATTATTCTTTATAATAATATTTACTCTCTCTTAATAAATCATCCTATCAAGTTGCTATGGTGAAGGCAACCCAAAAGGACCATGCACAACCGGGTCAAATACTTGCCAAATATAGTTGCAGCCTTAGACACTATTCCAACAGTCTCCCACTTGGATAAGTCTAGTAACTATATGCACAAGTACAATTCGGTTTGCAATCGTAGCTCTCAAAGACGCTGTCAAACTCTGATCTAATCAATCTTGTCCTTTAGATAAGGGATCGTACAGTCCTCTGTTAGATATCATGCTGACAATCCTATGGAATGGTTAGTCAAGCATTTAGGTTTCTCGATCTCCGATTTATTCGACATAGAACTTAATTGAACACATCAATTCAGTTCTAACCGGGCCTGGTACATAAGTCAAATCAAATCATCGAGCGACCGAGATATCGCTTTTACCTTCTTAGATAAAGTTACAGATAAACTTCGATTTATATGCATTTACTTATTTATTAACCAACTATACACAACAATGCGTTTTATAACATCGAGTTACTGATGCGTTTTCGCATTATCAATGTACAATCAATTAACAAATAACAAACCACATATATAGGTTTTAAGACTATATGATATTATCGTCTTGCGATCATCCTTTTTATACCATATTCCATAAGGTGATTCCAGCAAGCGCGGGTTTGTTCCAATGCTCAAAACCAGTTCATAAGCACTCATGAACGTCGCAGCAATCTTTTGCTATGTCTAACACCATTTAGACAATCTACACACCAATTCATGACAATCTTCATTCATATCTACTTCCAACATATGAACGATTGTGGACAATTTGAACAATTCGATTATTCCTAATAAACTCAATTATTCTGGAAGTCAAAACATGCGAAGTGAAACAATAGTTAAACAATTAACATAAGACAGTAACATTACTCATAAATAAAACTCCTTTATTTAATCATCAAATGTTAATTACATTTATCTATTACATGTTTCTAATACTATCTAATCTATGTTAATATCATCCTTCAGCCCAGTACTCCTAGCATGCTGCAAGTGCTTAACCCTACTCAGTCCCTTCGTAAGCGGATCTGCTGGGTTATCTTCTGATGATATCCTCTTAACTACGAGTTGTCCTTCTTCTACACGATGTCTGATGAAGTGATATTTTCTATCAATGTGTCATGATCTACCATGATCCCTCGGTTCCTTGGTCAAGGCAACCGTTCCTTCGTTATCACAGAAAATCTCCATGGGCTCCTTTATGGTAGGTACAACTCCAAGATCACTAATGAAGTTCTTCAGCCATATTGCCTCCCTCGACGCTTCGCTCGCTGCAATGTACTCTGATTCGCACGTTGAATTAGCTACGGTTTCCTGCTTGGAACTTTTCCAAGTCACTGCTCCTCCATTCAGGATAAAGACCCAGCCCGACTGCAAATGGTAGTTGTCCCTGTCGGTCTGAAAACTAGCGTCACTATACCCTCGCACCTTCAAGTCATCACTCCCTCCGAGGACTAAGAACCATTCCTTCGTCCTCCGAAGGTACTTAAGGATATTCTTCACCGCAATCTAATGTGCTCTGCAGGATTCCCTTGATATCTGCTAACCATGCTCAAAGCGAAGGCTACATCAGGACGAGTACAAGTCATAGCGTACATGATTGAGCCAACTGCGGAAGCGTATGGTACTCGGCTCATATCTGCTATCTCAGCTTCGGTACTCGGACTTTGAGTCTTACTCATCTTGGCATTACTTTGTATCGGTAATTCTCCCTTCTTCGAGTTTTCCATACTAAAACGTTTTAGTACCTTCTCTAAGTAAGTATTCTGACTAAGTCCGATTAGTCTCTTACTTCGTTCTCTTACTATCCTTATTCCCAAAATGTAAGAAGCCTCTCCGAGGTCCTTCATAGAGAAGCACTTCCCGAGCCAGGACTTAACCTCCTGCAGAGTCGGGATGTCGTTTCCTATGAATAATATGCCATCGACATATAGAACGAGGAAGCTTACTATACTCCCACTGGCTTTGACATATACACATGATTCGTCTTCGCTTCATACAAATCCAAACTCTTTGCCTTTCTCATCGAAACAAAGATTCCATCTGTGAGACGCTTGCTTAAGTCCATAAATGGACTTCTCAAGCTTACACACTCTATTCGGATGCTTCGGATCCACAAACCCCTCTGGCTGAGCCATGTAAACATCCTCAGCCAACTTTCCATCAAGGAAAGCGGTCTTCACATCCATTTGCCAAATCTCATAATCATGAAATGCGGCAATAGCTAGCATCACTCTAATAGATTTAATTTTCGCAACTGGTGAGAAGGTCTCATCATAGTCAACTCCGGGAGTTTGAGTAAAGCCCTTCGCAACCAATCGTGCTTTATATGTGTGTACTTTACCATCCACGCCGGTCTTCTTCTTGAAGATCCATTTGCACCCAACGGTCTTACGTCCGGGCACATAATCAACCAAATTCCAAACTTGGTTATCATACATGGATTAGATCTCGCTATCCATTGCCTCTTTCAATTTCGCAGACTCCGGGCCTGCCATGGCTTCCTTATAGCTATTAGGTTCATCAAGGTTTACTAGTGTACCATCACTAATATACGTGTCCCCTTTGGTAGTAATATGAAAACCATAAAACTGGGGATGAACTCTAACTCTATCGGAACGTCTAAGAGGTAAGGACTCGTCAATCGGTTCAACCGGAGTTTCCTCCTCGGGTTGAGTGCCAGCAGTAGAGGTTCCTTCATCCATCGACTCTTGAATCTCTTCAAGTTCGATTTGCCTCCCACTGTCTCCGTGGCTTATGAGTTCTCGCTCTCGGAAAACTCCTGTCCTCACAACAAAGACAACATTGTCCTTCGGTCTATAGAAGAGATATCCAAAGGATGTCTGTGGGTAGCCGATGGAAATACATCGTTCACTTCATGGTTCGAGCTTGTCGTGAGTATCTCGTCTTACGAAAGCCTCGCAACCCCAAACCTTGATATGTGCCAACGAGGGAGCTTTACCTGTCCACATCTCGTGAGGTGTTTTGGCAACCTTCTTAGTAGGGACTTGGTTAAGGATATGGGCGGCAGTCTCTAAGGCATACCCCCAAAAGGAGATAGGTAGTGAAGCACGACTCATCATAGAGTGAACCATATCCAATAAGGTTCGATTACGCCTTTCTGCCACACCATTCAACCGTGGTGTCCTAGGAGGCGTCAATTGCGAAACTATTCCACACTCCTTGAGATAATCGTGGAATTCAAGACTTAGGTATTCTCCTCCTCGATCGGATCGAAGCATCTTGATTTTCCTGCCCAATTGATTCTCCACTTCATTTTTGAACTCTTTGAACTTTTCAAAGGTTTCTGACTTTTGCTTGATTAGATAGATATATCCATATCTACTATAATCATCGGTAAAAGTCACGTAGAAGCGGTTCCCATCCTTCGTGGTTGATCTAAATGGTCCACATACATCGGTATGTATTAGGTCCAATAGACCCTCACCCCTTTCACACGTACTTGTGAAGGGTGATTTAGTCATCTTTCCAAGTAAACAAGACTCGCATGTGTCATCTTCCCTAAGGCCGAATGACTCCAACACTCCATCCTTTTGGAGTTGGGCTATGCGTTTCTTGTTGACATGTCCAAGACGACAATGCCACAAGGATGCTTTATAATACTAGTGGAAGAATCTATGTTCAAAACATCATTTCCTAAGTTATCAACAATCATGACAGTTTCATAAATTCCATTACATGGTATAGCTTCAAAGTAAAAGACACCATTTAGATAAGCCAAAATAGAACCATTCTCATTATTAAAAGAAAATCTAAAACCTTGTCTATACAAACCATGAAATGATGTTTCTAGCCATTTCTGGCGAATAGCAACAATTGTTCAAATCTAAACATTAATTATTCCTAAGCACTAAAGAGTACACTCCAATCTTGGTCACAGGCGACGATCTTCTGTTCCCCATGATTAGACTGATTCTTCCTTGCTCCACATCCCTACTTCTTCTTAGTCCCTGCACATTAGAACAAATGTGGTAACCACAACCGGTATCAAGAACCCAAGAAATAGCATGATTGGAATCGTTAGATTTAATTGTGTATATACCTGCGAAAGATGGCTTGATCTTTCCTTCCTTGATGGCTTGCAGGTACTCTGGGCAGCTTCTTTTCCAATGTCCTATCTTGTGGCAGTGGTGGCACTCTGCCTCCTTCGGGTTAGGGAAGGGCTTAGCAGGATCAACTTTGGTCCCACTAGAAGAGGCACCATCTCGGGCTTTAACCTTGCGATGGTTCTTAGACGAAGCCTTCCTCTTCTTACCCTTTCCTTGACCAATAGCCAAGACAGGAGCAGCAGGCGGATTGGGAGTTGGTGCAACAGACTTGTCTTTGAAGTTGCTCTCAACGACCCTCAAGAGATCTTGGAGTTTGCTTAGGGTGACCTCCTCTTTGTTCATGTGGTAGGTCATCCTAAATTGATTGTACATCGGAGGCAAAGAGTGAAGCACCATGTCGATCGCCAAGTCTTCTCCAAAGTCAACATTTAACTTGCGTAGGCGGTCGACATACCTTTGCATCTTTTGCAGGTGCACGGTAAGAGATTCTCCATGACCCATCTTAGCGGAAATCATGTTGGTGAAAATCTCATAACGCTCTTGTCTCGCATTCTGGTGGTATCTCTCCAATAAGTCTTGGTGCATTTCGTACGGATACATGTCCTCGTAGGACTTTTGGACTTCGGAGTTCATGGTGGCTATCATGATGCAATGTACCTTCGTTGCATCTCGCTCATGATTTTCAAAAGCGGTAATTTCAGCCAGAGTAGCGATTTCAGGGTTGATCTTCTCGAGCTTCTCATCGAGTACATACTCCTTATCCTCATAGCGAGAAATGGTGCGAATGTATCTTATCCATTCGCTAAAGTTCGTTCCATCGAAGGTGACCTTTTGGCAAAGGCTCATCAACGTGAAAGAACTAGCAGCAACGTTGTTTGCGTTCGACATCTACAAAAGGAAGAAAGGACAAAGATAGATTAGAATAAGAATCCCTAATTATCACCCAATAAGAAAAATTAGGGCTAGGATCCAACAATAACATTTACATACTAGAAAAGGGATGCCGTAATCTAACATGCAAATGAATTGAAGGTAAGTGAATGACGATTCACTAATTCTCCATCACAAAAACTTAAACTATTAGTCCTAAGTGTATTGAGAATTCCTAGGTTCGGATGAGATTCATTGAAACTATTCAATGGCATGTTTAAATCTCGATATGCCCCTCTTGTTTGTGACTGGGATGCCGAGGATCACAAAGCGGGTGTGAATTACCATGCAAATTCACATGGTGCCTTCATTGTAACAATCACCTATTCGATGTGCCGGTAAACCACACACGCTCCGTCGAACTATGATAAACAATGAATCACCCTTTGCCACCTTTGCTTAGAACCAATTAGTGTGCCGGTAAACCACACATGCTCCACTAACTTCTTAGCAAGGGTGCAAAGTGTAATTTCATGGGATTGCATCAATTCACTTTTCCTAAAGTAACTAAGATTGGGAAATTTTAAAATTGTTTAGTTACTTTGTATTACTTATTATACTTTTAATGAGAGGATGAGGTTGCCCTATCCTACCCGTTCGGCTAACGACCCTCCACCGATCAAGCAAGCGGTGGGTGTGAGTGTACACCCATTAAGCGCCATTTTATAGGCCGCAACCTTATACCCACCTTATAGATCGGCTTCGTGAATGACGCCTACTAACGGCAAGACTAGCATTTTAGTTATACATATATATATATATATATATATATATATATATATATATATATATATATATATATATATATATATTATTCTAGTAATATTATACTAGTATAGGGTTGTATTTTAAACCTTTTAAAATCTAGGGTTTGAAATTTAAGTTGTCTAAATTAAAACTTTTAATCACAAAATATAAATTTCAAAACTTGAGGACAAGTTTTAAACATTTAAAACATGGAGCATCAAATAACAAATAATTTCAATTAACAATTAATTTCCTAATTATCTATATTTGATTTATTCAAGATTTCTTTTAAGATAATTACCAAAATAATCAAAATAATTAATTAATTATCATATAAGGAAAATAAATATTTTATTAGTTGATAATTACCTTTAATTAGATCAAGATTATAGTCATATATATTAAAAAATCGGATTAGGTTTGATCTAATATGATTAAGGTAAGTTTCCATAAGATAATTATGAAAAAATCCCGAATCTGGCCATTCCTGACGCTTGGACTCGCCGAGTGCACAAAGGGACTCGCCGAGTCAGGCCAACTCGTCGAGTCCATGACTCAGAAACCCAAAAATCGAATTTTGCAGGTTTGTTTCATACAATCAAGCAACAATTTAATGAAAACCAAGCTAGGCTCTGATACCACTGATGGGTTTTAGCCATAAGAACTTTCCTATGTGCGCATGCAAAACCCTAATGCTTGGATCTAGGCTTTCTAATTAAACATGCTTTGAATTCAAGACTTCTAATAGCTAATTAGTTTAAATAACAACATTGAAACAGATCTAGAACCATACCTTTGAGTTCCTTGTTGACCTTGTTGTCTTGGAGCTTCTAGAGTCACAATTGTCACTCCTCTAATGGCTTACAAACACCAAATAGCAAGGAGAATGATTTGGGATAGAGGAGAGGGGAGGAATTCGGCTAGAGGTTCTCTATTCTAGAAGAAGTGCCGAATTCCCATAGCCATGGGGTCTATTTATACTTGTAGACTCCTTAAGGGTTACAACCTAAACCCTATTGGATAATCTTCTCTTAAGGCTATCCAAATCCGTTCCTTAGATGAGTCTTGGACGATTTGAGCTATCCTTTAGCTCCTAGAATTCGTCCAATCCATATCTATATGGATTTACAGTCTAAAGTTTAACTATCAAACAATTGACAGTTTATACCCTCTTATTTAATTAATCTCTACTTTAAGTCACCAAATTAATTCCAATTAATTCTATGACTTATATTAACAATATTATTATTCTTTATAATAATATTTACTCTCTCTTAATAAATCATCCTATCAAGTTGCTATGGTGAAGGCAACCCAAAAGGACCATGCACAACTGGGTCAAATACTTGCCTAATATAGTTGCAGCCTTAGACACTATTCCCACATTAATCCATTAAGAGCTACCTACACCACACATGAGACAACCAAAGCCATTAGGACCTCATTTTTCTCACTCAAGACCTCTCCAAAGGTCTAAAAGCACAGCTAATCTCAACCAACTCGCATCATGCATCACTTTAGGGTTCTTGGGACAAGAAATGGTGTCAAAACTTCATAACACTTAGATCTACACAAAATAATTGTCAAGAAAGAGACTATATGCCTCAAAAGGGCTCCAGAAGATGATGCCTTCCCAGATCTACGAGCTCCAGCCACCCAACTCCTTCCTTGACAACTTCTTCTTTCTTCTTCTAGGCTCTCCTTTGCTAAACCAAGCTCCCGAAGGTCAAATATCCACAACAATGGAAGAAGAACAACTATTTAGGGCTTCTGAGGGTAAGAGGGCAGATATGGAGGATAGGGTTGGAAGCATTATGCTCCTTATATAGTGGCTGGCCCAAAAATTAGGGTTTCTGGACACTGGACGTACGATGGGCGTACGCCCCCAACACCCACGTTCATTTAGCCAATCTACGCTGGGCGTAACCTAGATTACGCAGGGCGTACCCAGCCAATGACACGCATGCACTCCATGTATGCCTAGGACCCTTTGCAAAATATTTCCTTTAGGGACCATTATTGACACTATCTTCAAAGTGTCATGACTCCTTTATTCTAAGTCCGTTTCCGACGGACTTTATATCCACGAAAAGGTGGCGAGAAGCCCTACGCTTCTAGCAACACACCCCAACCCAAAACCTTCTTGAATAGAACCCATTGCCCATAAAAGTCTGAAATGCCCTTACTCATGATCTCGGGGATCCATATATAATCACTTTTTGAACGGGGCGTTACAATGAGTCTTTCTTCAATGTTGACCAGTATTATCCTATCATTAATGCTTTGGTATACAAAGATTTGCCCCAGTGTGGTTGCCATAGTCCCCTTCATGGATGTCCTTCAGGACGTATGTAGCTTTGTGATCTTCTAAACACGTAAGGTATAGTCCTGCCACAAATTTTTTATACAACTTACCTTGGATTATGATGAATCTTGAGATTGTTCATCTGAATGCTCTCTCACTTTTCTCTTCCTTAGGTATCGTGCCATTTTGGAGGTATTCCATGATGAGTTGGGTCCCGGATCTTGAAGTTAGGGAATGATCTTGCATGTTGGGATCCTAACGTTGGACAGTTGCGTCGGGATCTTCGATTGTTGTAATGTCAGTTGTCCTTCCATGGTCGTGTGAGTATTTAAGTTTCTTGGTAGGATCCTTGATTGCAGGGACTAATCTGTGGATTATCGGGATCCTGGTTTCTAGTAAGATCCTTAAGGAAGATCCTAGATTGGCTAGAGCATCTGCTTCGACATTGTCTTCTCTAGGAACCTGGTTTAAGCTAAATGTTTGGAAGTCTGAGGCCAGGTTTTTGAGGATTTAGAGATATAGAGATAGCTTTTCTCCTTTTACTACATAGGATCAATTAAAACGGTTAGTTAGTAGTAAAGAATCGATGAATACCTGAAGATCCTTGATTCGAAGTTGCTTGGTTAACTGTAATCCCATGATTAGCGCCTCATATTTTTCTTCGTTGTTGGTTGTATTGAATTCATAACTAATTGTCTGGGGTACGATGTCCCCCTGTGGCGATTTTAGTATGATCCGTAAGCCAGATCCTCTTTGGTTCGATGCTCCATCTGTGAACAATGTCCATATTCCCATGTTTTCCTCTTCTAGAAGTTGTTTGGCTTCTATTTCGACTTCAACTCTTATATAATAACTAAAATTAGCCACAAAATCTGCCAATGCTTGGGACATTATGGCGGATCTTGGTTCGTACTTTATATAATACGTGATTAGCTTCACATACCATTTCGCCATTCTTCCTGACATTTCAAGTTTTCTCATAACATTCTTAATTGGATAGTCAGTTTGTAATATTATAGGGTGTGTTTCGAAATAATGTCTTAATTTAGTAGAAGTTGTTACCAATGAAAGTATGAGCTTTTCAAGGTGAGAGTACCTGGTCTCAGGATCTAAGAGACTTTTACTTATATAGTATATATGATGTTGGTTCCCATCGAGATCCTTGGCTAGTACAACGCTCACCGTGTTTGAGGATATTGAGAGGTAAAGAAGGTGTGTCTCCCTATCTAGTAGTTTTACCAATAGATATGGTGAGCTTAAATATTTTTAAGCTATTGGAAAGCATATTCATGCTCCTTGGTCCATTCTAATCTTTTGTTTTTCTTCAAGATGTTGTAGAAAGGCTTGCATCTTTCTTAGGATCTTGAGATGAACCTGTTTAGGGCTACCACTCCTATTAATCTCTGAATATCCTTTGTCGAGGTTGGTGATTTTTGATCAATCCTGGCCTTGATTTGTTATGGGCTTGCTTCGATTCCACTTTTGGTAACCATACATACCAAGAACTTTCCCGATCTCATCCTAAAGTGGTACTTGGAGGAATTAAGCTTCATGTTGTATATGACTAGGATGTCAATGGCTTCCTCAAGATCCTTAAGGTGATCCTCATCTTTTTTGTATTTGATTACCTTGTCATCGATGTAGACTTCCATTGTGTCCCCCAATTTCTGTTTCAACATCTTATTCACTAATCTTTGGTACATTGCTCCTCCATTTTTAAGACCAAATGGCATAGCAATGTAACAATAAATTCATGTTTGGGTTATGAACGATGTGTCATCTTGATCGGATGGTTCCATTTGGATTTGTTGGAATCTTGTTAATGCGTCCATGAACGTTCATAATTCGTGACCCGTTGTTGCGTCTATCATGGAGTCGATGTGTGCTAAAGGTAAAGGATCCTTGGCACAGGCCATGTTAAGATCTGTATAGTCCACACACACTCTCCATTTTCTGTTCTTCTTTTTTACCACAACCATATTAGCTAGCCATCTTGGGAGCTTCACCTCCTTGATCATGCCAGTTTTGAGAAGTTTTTCTACTTCTTCTAGTATAACTTGGTTTCTTTCAGATGCAAGTTTCGTTCTTTTTTGGTGTATTGGCCTGAAATATGGGTTAATGTTAAGTTTATGGGTTATTATGTTTTTGTCAATACCTTTCATGTCCTCATGTCTCGATGCAAACTATTTGCTTCTGGCCTTGAGGAACTTGATGGAACGGCCTTGATTTCGTGGATCCATGGTCTACCTAGTATGACATTATAAGATGTTAAAGTGTCAATCACACAAAAACGTTGCACATAATTTACCACTTCTATGTAGATTGGTAGCTTTATCTCGCCGATGGTGTGTTTAGTTTCTCCGTTGAAGCCAATTAGTACTAAGGATCTTGCAACTATCTCAGTCTCCAAGATGTTCATCCTTTTTAATGCATCCAGGAGTATGATGTTAACTGAGGATCCTCCATCGAAGAGGATTTTTCTAATGAATTGGTTGACAATGTAGAGAGTAATTACTAGTCTGTCGTGGTGAGGATCCTGGACGTCCTGTCTATCCACTTGGTCAAAGGTGATCTCCTTTTTATTAATGATCATTGTGTTCTTCCCTGGACCATTTTCCTTCTCCTTTTTGGATACTTTGGCATGTATTTTTCTACAGAGTAGGAGGTTCCACAAATGTCAGAGATCATATTGATCACCTCGCCGTCAGCCGGAGGGGGGGGATCCTGGACTTTTGAGGGTCTTCTAAGGATCCTGGTGATTTCCTTTCTTCTCGCAAGGATATCTTTGAGGTATCCTTTGCCCATGAGGCAGCTGATTTCCTTTCTCAGGGCTATGCAATCCTCCATGACATGGCCAAAGTCTTCATGATATGCACACTATTTGGACTTGTCCTTCCAAGTAGTAGATTTTTCTCCTTTCCTTAGCCACCTAACTTTGTATCCAAGATCATGCATGGCAAAGATTACACCTGAAATGTCCACAGAAAAACAATAGTCGATAATTTTAGGAAAATCTTCCTCATCTCCCTCATCTTCAAGGGTGTTAACCTTATCATGGCCGGGTTTGTACATTAGTTACAATTTCAAGTTCAATCTGGCTGGCTGGTTGGGAGTTGAGGAGATTGGTTTGTACAATTTCAAACCAAGTGTACGACCTGTGCCTCTTGAAGTTCGTATATAGGAAAGTCAACTTTCTTTTCCAAATGTATAAAAGTCTCAAATACAGAAGAAAATTTCAATTATTAATAATTAATCATTTCAATTTACAAGGGTACCCAAGGAAATTCTACTGTCTAAGAATGAATAGCATGAATAAGGCAACCTCTGCTGCCATATTTACACACTCACCAACAAAACAGTTTTAATTTTTGTTTCATCTCGTCGGCAGACAAGGCTCACTGCATTCGAACTCATTCACATATTTTAAGTAATTTTTTAGAAATGACAACTCGTGTAGATACTATTTTATTCATTAAAGTTATATTTTATTTTCTTTTGCAAGGCAGTTTCTTTCCATGCCCGAGGAGGCTTTACAGATGATTGTTTTTCAGGACACTGATCAGAATCTTAGTCACACTCTACAATTCGGTTTCGGATTACATCATGCAGGATTAAACAACAAAGATAGATCTTTGGTTGAGGAAATTTTTGCAAACAACAAAATTCAGGTAGGGCTTTTACTACTTTTTGAAAAATATCGTCAGTACCCTTGATTGACCTGCGCTGTAAATAAATTATATGAACGTGAGTAAATGACCATTTTACCCTTCTGTCAATGGAAGTTGAGAGCCATACCTCTATATTTATCCCTACTTCTCGTGATCTCTTGAACAACATATTTACTCTTACTATATCATCACCTAATTGCTTATGAAATATCATTTTATTTCTATTTTTATATTAGATCATATTATTTTGCTTATTCAATATGTGGAGGTCTAGTTTAACGGGTATCAGTTTATCAAAGAGGTTAATTATTGGATCAATAATATAAGTATACCATTTTATTATTTATTATGCACAAAAAGTATAAATATATAGAAATAACTTTTTTACTAAGTTTACAAATAATAATGTTTGAAATAAAGTTTCATAAAACAATAAGTAACGATAACTTATGAATAGTTTGAAAATTACTTCAAAATAACCTTGTGATTATTTACAAAAGAATACAGGGGAGGTGGCATATAGATTTTCTCTATATTATTCTACATATTTTTATTTATTTATTTAAGGTGATGGCAATCAATGAGTCATCGAGGCTGTGTGCTTCATTTACAACGGAAAATGTTCATCACATTCTTCCCCCTTCTACTTCTGACAACAACTTTTGTGCTATGAAAAGGAAGGTATGATATTTTTCTCATATTATCATGTTGTCTTTTCATATGAATATTATAATTTCTTGTTATTGAATTTTGTGTATATATATATATATATATATATATATATATATATATATATATATATAACCCATTAACCCTCAATAACAGATAAGATCAAGTTCAATTTAAGTGAAAGAGAAGAAGAAAATCAAAATGAAACAACAAGAAGGGTCTGTACCAATTCAGCTAGTGATTGGCAGTGAGAGTGTTGCTTCTGATCCAGCAACTTCTACTGTATCTGCTCCAACATAATCATCAGTTCAACCGAAAGGTAAATGTAGAATCTTATGAAACTCATTTACCACTTTTATACGAAATCATTCATCTAACAATATTAACTTTTCCGGTTATGCTATTTTTCGATGACAATCTTTGCACCTTTTCAAGGAAGTGGAATAAATGATCCAACTACAACAATGGAGGAGTTGTATTCACTTTTGTTGATAATTGGTCATGTATTGGCAGATGAAGGAAAATGAGAAACTCCATTGATGCGGTTACACTGCTTCTGATGCAACGTTCCAGGGAAGCATTGCTTAGATTTTCTGCAGAGCATACTCAGGGAAAAGCCTTGCTCAAGATTATTGTGCGAATACCACTTACAACACTCATTTCATATCTTGGAGAAACTGATTTACATGTATCTTTACACATTGTTCACTAACCTTTTAGTCTTTCATGCAAGTTTCCCTTATATTCATAGATGTAAATATTTAATATATACATATCTATGTATAACTATAATAGATATTTTTAAAGTTCAGTTGGTAATATATTTATTTCATGTGTCTTACAGGCTCTCACATGTAACCTATTTCTTAGTGGACAAAAGTTGTTCTTGATCAAGAGTTGGGATTGATATTGAAGCTAAGAGACATGATGATTGGTTGGATACATGAAGGGTTTCAGAGCTTCTTAGGACAGCTTAATAATGAGTTACTTAAACAAGAAGGTGCCCCTTTATAGCAATGTAGGCTTAGGTTATATAGTTAGGGAAAACCTCTTAGTAACAATGTACAATCATATCCCTTTAATATCAATGTATTACAAATTTTTGACATGATGTTATTGGATGAAATTGATTGTTTTGGTATATATTTGTTTCTATATTTTTGTATTATGCGTAAAAGAGTATCGTAAAAGCACGTCGTATATGCACATCGTAAATGGTTGCTGAAGTTTATGACACGCAAATGCGTGTCATCTTCATTTATGACAGGGGCTTCCTTGATACGCATTGTGTGTCATAAATACGCCCGTCGTAAGGTGACGACATGCAAATGCGTGTCGTCTTCCTTTATGACAGGGCCTTCCTTGATACGCATTGCGTGTCATAATTGCGCGTCGTAAAAGCGCGTCGTAAATGCGCGTCGTCTATATATGACGTGCAAAAGCGCGTCGTCTCTCTTTATGACAAGGCCTTCCTTGACGCGCATTTGTGCGTCGTCTGAGCATTTTACGACGCGCAATGAGCGTCGTAAAAGGCTGTTTTTCTAGTAGTGGAGCCTGCTAGCGTTCCAATGGACTGTCTATAATAGTCTGTGTTCGTCATCTATACTTCGCTAGACGACTAGATCATCATAAACATCGAGGCCTCTTGTCATTTTATTTCATCACACATCAACTATTTCATCTACCTATGTTTTACCAAACATATTTATAGATATAAAATACATATACAATTTATATCATTAAAAACATGTATAAAATTGTTCATCCATCATAAATCTCAAGTAAACAGATAATATGCACAAATAACACGTAATTTATATAAAATACTTCATATCTATGAGTAAGATGAAAGTGACTATGTACTCACCTGATAAAGTGGTGATTCCAATTTGGACAACGTTGCGCTTCTTAACTATATGATTTCCTTTGACGAAACCGGAAGGTTTGCTGGAAACCGGGCTCTACGGGGGCAGAACTTTCTGAACCAAAAAGCTCTTTTTCTCGAAGCCTTTGGGCGCTCCGGGGCATTCTTCTAGTGCTAGGGAAGTTTCCTAAGGCTTGGGGGTTTGGGAGGTTTAGAGAGAGAGGGAAAGAAAGAAAGGGTTTAAGGTGTGAAGAATAAGGCTATCCTCGCACCTCTATTTATAAGGCCAAAGCCTCGGTTACGCAGGGCGTACCCACGGAGGTACGCTAGGCGTTCCTCGGTATGCAGGGTGTACCCTCTTATGTTGTGCGTTCGTACAAATGCATGTCACTAATTGGATGGAGAGACATGGCCGAACCGAGACCTAGTGTGCGAGAACGCGGGGTGTTCTTTCCTTCTATGCGAGGCGTTCTTGAGTAGCCTCACAATTTCCATTTCCATCTTCTAAAATTTGTAACTTTCGCATACAAGCTCCATTTTCGACATTCTTTATATCCACACGTAGGTGGGAACGTACTCTACAACTTTCGTTTAAACTCCGTAGGCTAATTTTGACTTTATTTTTAAAGTTATATTTTTAACAGGCTTGGACAGGAAAAGTCCGTTAAAAATTGATAATTTTGTCATCTGACGTCCATTTTTATCTGTCTTTTATCGTTGAGCTCGTATTGACGAGATCTTCGATTCCTGTTTAGGTTGTGTCAGCTAAAAATCGCTCAATCTAAAATTCGAACTCTGGGTTGCACAATACTATGCCAAATCTTAGAAAATTCATAACTTTCTCACAGAAATTCAAGTTTGGACATTCTTTTTATGCATGCTCTCGTTTAACATACACTACAACTTTCGTATAGATCGCTAAGACTAAAAAGCACTTTATCGTAAACTCGCTTTTTACGTCACACAGCGCCTTGCCGGTTTTGTCGCAAAACTTCGACATGTCATAACTTCTTCGTTATAACTCAGATTTCGGCGTTTTTTATATCTCTGGAATCCTTGTCACAATAATTTTCTTCATAGATATTGGCGTTATATCTTATTTTATTTTTGACGCTTATTTCCATTCTTAATTTATTATATCTTATAAATAAGTATAATGCACATAAAATCATATAATCCACATAACATTCAAATAATTCCTCTTCATTACTTCAAAATAAGTTAAATTTGTTGACCCTAACTATTACATCATCTTATCAATGCTTAGACTTGAAACATGGGCGTTACATAATTTTTCGTCAAGTTTTGTCAAGCAGTTCGAGAAAATAACATGTGTTACCACCTACATGGAGGCACTTTAGAGAGAGGGTATATAGAGAAAGAAAGGTCCAATAAACCTTCAATAACACATATTTTAAGTGGATTTATGTCGGGAACTTCTCCCATGTACTTCCTCAAATAACACACATGGAAAGTGTTATGAATACCATCTAGTTCTTCTGACAATTCTAGCTTGTAGGCTTGGTTCCCAATCCTCTGAAGAACTTTGAACGGTCCAATAAACCTTGGACTCAACTTTCCTCTCTTCCAAAATCTTGTAAGTCCCTTCCACGGTGAGACTTTAAGAAAAACCAAATCTCGAACTTCGAATGTCATTGGTCATCTCTTCTTGTCAGCATAGATCTTTTGACGATCCTGGGCTGCTAACATCCTTTTCCTAATCAGTTTCATCTTTTTAGCAGTCTAATGGACTATCTCGGGAACCATAAACTGCTTTTCTCCATCCTCAAGCCAACAAGACGGCATACGACACTTCTGCCCATACAAAGCTTGATAAGGTGCCATCATGATGCTCGAATGGTAACTATTTTTGTAGGAAAACACTACCAGGGGTAAGTGTTCATCCCAGTTACCTTGGAATTCTATGGTACATGCTCTCAGCATATCTTTTAGTGTTTGAATCGTTCTTTTGCTCTGAACATCAGTCTGCGAATGGTAAGTTGTACTTAAACACAACTTCGTACCCAATTCCTCTTGTAGACTCCTCCAAAGCCTTGACTTGAAACGACTATCACGATCTGATACAATCATTAAAGGAACACCGTGAAATCTTACTACCTCCTTCACTTAAGCATTTACAGGCTTATCCATAGACCATCTCTCATTGGTTGTTATAAAGTGTGTATTTTTTGTGAACCGTTCCACGGCTACCCAGATCATGTCATGACCGTTCTTCGTCCTGAGCAGTTTAGTCACAAAATCCATGGTGATGTCTTCCCAATTACCCATGGGTGCAGATAATTGGTTCTAAACTCCCATATGGTTTCTGATGTTGTGCCTTAACTCTCACACAGGTTACACACTCACCTACATACTTTGCAACATCGAGCTTCATCGTCGGCCACCAGTAGTAGGGTTTTATATCCTTATACATTTTAGTGCTGCCGGGATGAATCGATTATATGGTCTTGTGAGATTCTTCCATCAGAAGATCCCTTACTCCTTCTGTATTAGGTACCCAAATCCTATCCTGGAATACATTTAATCCTTGATTATTCATGCCAAATACCAACATTTTATCTAAACATTCTTCCTTTCGGTCATTTTTCTCCAAAGCTTCTTCCTGAGCTTTCTTGATGCTTTCCACAATCGTTGAGACAACTTTAATACTTGACGCACTTGGACTTTTTCTATCCAAGTTTAATTTTTTACTTAACGCATAAGCTACGACATTTGCTTTACCAGGATGGTAAAGTATCTCAAAGTCGTAATCTTTGAGTAACTATAGCCAGTGTCGTTGCCTCATATTCAATTCTTTTTTATCAAAGAGATAATGGAGACTTTTATGATCATTGAAAAGTTTGCACTTCGTGACGTAAATATAATGCATCCATATCTTTAATACGAATACTACTGATGCGAACTCCATATTGTGAGTGGGGTAGTACTTTACATTCTCTTTCAACTATCGAGATGCATACGCTATCACCCTGTCTCTTTGGGTCAAAAAACAACCCAACCCAACTCCAGATGCATCACTATAGACTGCGAAGTCTTCAACTCCGTCGAGTAAAGAAAGAATTGGTGCTTCACACAACTTCTTCTTTAACTTCTCAATTGCTTCTTCATGTTTCTCACTCCATATATATGTAGCTCCTTTATAGGTCAAAGCTGTCAATGGAGCAGCTATCAAAGAAAATCCTTGGATAAACCTTCGGTAATATCCAGCTAATCCCAAAAAGCTTTGAATCTCCATGGAACTTTTTGGTCATTCCTACATTATCACAACTTTAATCTTTGCTAGATCAACCATTATTCCTTCTTGGTTGACCACATGACCCAAGAATTGGACTTCTTTAATCAAAAATCATAATTGAAGAACTTTGCATATACTTCTCATTCTTTAGAACGTCTAACACCTCTCATTCTTTAGAACTTCTAACACTTCTCGTAGATGCTTGTTATGCTCCTATTGACTCTTTGAGTAAACCAGAATTTCATCTATGAACACTATCATGGATTTATAGAGGAATGGTTTACAAACCTTGTTCATCAAATCCATGAATACTAATGGGGCATTGGTTAGTCTAAATGACATAACCAATAACTCATAGTGTTTGTATCTCATTCTAAATGCGGTTTTCTCAATATCTTGCTCTCTCACCTTCAGCCGATGATATCCTAACCTAAGATCGATCTTTGAGAAATAGCTCGAACCTTGCAGTTGATCGAACTGGTCATCAATCCTTGGCAATGGGTACTTGTTCTTTACTATTGCCTTGTTCAGCTCTTTATAGACTATACCATTCTCATGCTTCCATCTTTCTTCTTTATGAATAACATTGGAGCTCCCCAGGGTGATGAACTAGGTCTAATGAAACCGTTGTCCAACAACTCCAGAAGTTGTGTCATAAGCTCCTTCATCTTTGTTGGTGCTAATCTGTATGGTGCTTTCGCTATTTGTATTGATCCTGGAAACAAGTCTATTCGAAACTATACTTGTCTGTTAGGGGCGATCTAGGAAGATCTTCGGGAAAGACTTCTGGATAGTCAAACACCACTAGTATCCTTCTTAGCATCTATCACAAATGCCATGTATGATGTGCATCTTTTAGACAAACATTTTCTGGCTTTCATCAGGGAAATGATTCTAGAATTTACTCTGCATTTTTCCCCATACACCATGAATGACTCTCTTCTAGGTGGTTTTACTCTTACGATCTTCTTCTTGCATAGTATCTCGGCATTATTGGCGCTAAGCCAATCCATTCCCAATACGATGTCGAAACCATTCAACTCAATGGGTAACAGCTCCTCGTGGAATTCATTTTCGTTCAGGTCGATGACGATGTTTTTAATGCAATCGCTAATAGATATGAATTTGCCACTGGCAACTTCTACAAGTAAACCATTATCAAGTTTATTTACAGGCAATGCTAGTCTTTCACCAAATTTGTGCAATACAAAAGAGTAGTTTGCTCCTGAATCAAACAATATATTGGCAGGCAATCCATTTACAAGAAAGGTACCTAAAGTGACATCTCCCGAATCAAACAATATCTGGAGAGCTCTCGCCTTCGGCTTCGGTAGGACATTGGGCCTCACTGCCTCCTTCTTCTTCGGGCAGTCTTTCGAAATGCGTCCTTATTCGTTTCATCCATATCACACCTTCTTGTTGGATGTGCACTTGTTTCCGTATTGCCATGTCCTTCCACATTTGTAGCAAGTCACCACCTCGCTACATTTCTCAAAGTGTTTCTTTTTACACTTCTCGCACCACTTCACTTCATTTCCTCCTCCTTTAGATTTCCTTGAACCAAACTTGCTCTTCTTGTTGGACCTTGCAGATCCCTTAAATTCATGTTTTTGCGAACCTTAACCTTGTTGGCGGCTCTTCCCTTGATCATTTCGTCGACAGACTTGGCAGCCCAGATAGCTGCCTCCAGAGTGGGTGTCTGGCGTACTAGCACTGCGTACTTATCGGGTTTCGTCAGTTCGTCTGGAAAGATGCGCAATGCAAACTCCTTTTTGTCTGTGAAGGCATTGGTGTATTTATCAATGGACATGCTTCCCATATTCAATGTTAGGAATTGGTTCTCTAGCTCAAGCAGATTTTGGGCCGAGCAATACTTGCGATTAAAGTGCACCAAAAACTCTTCCTATGTCAGCTATAGTGGCTCATTGGGGCTAATGGTCTTCCCCAGAGTGTTCCACCAGCAAACAACGCCACCTCCGAACTAACGTGCTGCATATGTGGTATGTAGCTTTCCCTTGCATCCACATGTTATGAAGGCTAGCTCTATCACTGAGATCCAGTCCATAACTCCAATTGGATCTTCTTTCCTAGTGAAAGTTGATGGCTTGCAAGTTGTCAAGTCCTTATACCTGCATTCGTTCCTCTTGACTACTTTATCCTGGTTGTTCCTCCTAACCACTGGAGGTTCAGCTTGACCAACGGTCCTACTATAGTTCCCTTCTTCTGACTATCTGCCATTCAGTTCTTGTTGTTCAACAAGCATCAAAGGTCCATCCCTATTATTTAGCAACATTTGTCTCGTCTCTTCCCTATGTTCGTCCATCATAGCCCGAATCATGACTTGTACTTCAGCCATTGTGATTGGCTCAAGTGCAGCTTCTACTATCGGCACCTGCTCATTTACTTAGGGACGAGGTTGCTGATTCCTGATCCTATTTGCGTTTCCGACTTCACTTCGGGTTATTGTCATTTCGATATATACACCAATGTAGGCGAATTTAGATCTTTATTTACAATAGACGTTTGAATCCTCCTTATCACTCTGAAACGTTACATGCTAGCTCTAATATCATAGTCGAACGCTTAGATCCTGAATACGTAAGGTTTCCACATCCGGTCGGCAATAGACCATAGATCCGAACAAATTATAGCATATAAGGCAAACATAAAGCATTTAGTACATAAAAGCATTTTAGGCATCTTTCCTAAAATAAACTAGTGCTCGTGTCTAAAATGTACCAGCCACTCATCTCACAATCATCACTTAGCAGTCTAAGTTTAAGTCTAGAAATCCTACAAATTCTTAGTTCGCTTAAACTAGTGTTCTGATACCAACTGTGACATCACCAATTTCACGGCCAGAAAAGACCGATTTGTTTATGCTTTATTTGAAAATCATAGTATATTTTTTAAAGAAATATGTTGCGAAATTTGTTCCCAAAAATACGAGTAAGAATTTATCAAGCATTTTCGAAGAAATGTATTTTCATTACATTACAAAACTTGGGATATCATCGTCAATACAAATCAAAAGCATAAACCAAAAACAACATTGGCCACAAAAACAACATAGACCTTACAACATTTTATTTATTTCTACATGCCTATAATTCATAATCTCTCATCAGATCATCACATTCATGCTCTTATGTTACTACATATAATACTAGAATCTGAGTGGGTCGGATTTGGGAGTTTGGTGAGCACATTGGGTTCCCTACCCACAATAAATAAGTTTATTATTTTCATAAAATTATTCAACCCGATTACTCATTCCTGTTATCCTCACTTTACGTCCCTAAAGCATCTATTATAAGGAACCTAATCTAAAGATTTTTCGTCGAGATGGACAATATTGGTTAGGAGATTCCTTAGTGATACATGTCAAATAAGGAAACCATAGGGGATGGAGTATATCTAATGAACACATATACAATATACACATCAACTTTTGTATAATTATTGTTATTATTATTATTATTTGATATATTTATGTATGATCGAAAGATCAAAAGTATATTTTAGTTATTTATTTATTTGCGTACTTTTGAATTTGGATTGATCAACATAGGGGTACTCAATAAAATGATTTTTTTGGGGGGATTTATGAGTTTGACATGAAAGAAAAGAAAAAAAAAACTTACTGCTTTTTCTTTTTGCTACTCTCTATAGTATCGAGCCAGAAAAAAAGAAGATAAGAGAAGCCTATTTTTGTTTCTTTTGTATGTATTAAGAAAAAAAAGGTTATTTTTTTAATTGAGCCAAAATGAATATGCATCTTAATTACGGTCTACTTTTTTGGGTAATTTTATTATTATGATGATTGTTTTTAGTAATATATCTAAATATTTTTATTGTTTTATATTATATTGTAATAAGCTTATTAACTACTTTTCATTAAACATTAATAATTTATAAAATAATTTATCAGTTATCAATTAGCTTACAACTACGAGCTAGTCTAACAAACTAACCTCTTTTAACATTTTAGTCGAAAGTCATCGATCTAATAGTACCTAAAACCGGTGATAAACACTTTGGTACATCTTTTGATAATGGGAATATATAAAACACATCTCTTGATTATGTAAATATATGTAATACGCTTTGAACATGAATATCACAATTCTGTAGAATCAGATGAAGGAGCTTTTGGGTTGTAAAAGTGGGGATATAATGCCCCCTAGAACCTAGGGGGGTGATAGGGTTTGCTTTAATTGGTATAGAATTCAGGCCATGGGGGGGTTTGAGTAAAAGCATAATCAGCATATGTCCATCGCTTTCACATCTTCCCCCACCCCACCCCACACTTCCCCCTCCCCCGTTTTCCATGGGTTCCCTGGCATTTATTCCTGGCCTCTGTTTACTCATTTCTACTTGCACTACAGGACCTTTGACTTTTCATTTATTACACTACAGTCCTTGTACTATTGTAACCACAAGATACCGTAGCTTAATGCTGTAGCATACCCCATTATCACCGTTTGTAAATAGTGTCTGTTTTTCATTATTTCTGGATAAGTTTACACTGATACTTTTGTCGAATGGAATTGTTACAAAACCAAAATAAATGTAAAAAATGTATGTATATGTTTATGGAATATAAATATATAATATTATTATATGTTTTTACGAGTTATATATAAAAAACATTGTTAATAAGAATGGTTCTACTTTGTATTTTACATAGTCATCATATCGATCAAAGATACGAAATTAAAACCAAATCGCCATAAGTAATTGTCATTAATAAAACACAACATACTAAAATAAATCAATAAAATCATATGATTTACCTGTAGTTAACCCTGAATTAAAAGACGTGTTTTTTATTATGCATGTGCCTTTTAAAATCCCTTGACATGAAAGTTAAACATATTTAAAGTTTTACATGCTTACTCTAATATTTTTCAGCTATTATAATTCATAATTCATTATTCCAGTACTTTGTAGGTTATTTATTTGCTCTGCTCCACATCATAAAGCTTTGGTAAAGAATTGGAACATGCAATGTTTTTCTTTCATTTGACTTGGGAAATGTATGTTTTTCTTTAATTTATTTTGATTTTGATATGAATAAAGTAATGAACCGTGTTATAAATCAAACACTACATCGAATTTTCTAATTTTAAAACTAAAACCTGTTTCTATTATCAGTGAGGGTTAATTAGAAAAGCACAACATAAATGGACTGAAAAGAGATTTTTGACGTATAACTTGCTCTTAGTTTTATATGAAACATGGAAGAAAAAACAAAGGGTAGAGAGAGATTAAATGAAAATAATGAGGGGGTTATCATGTAAAATAAGAGAAGAAGGACGAGTTTGGGAGGTTAATAACCACAGTGGCCAATTGGCCATTCTCAGACTTTGATGAGCGGGGCCCTTTGTCATATCTAATCAAATCCATGGATTCGGAAACCTATTTTCAAAGATAAATTATGGGAAATAACAACGTCCTTTGTATTTTATAAATGCAGATAAGGTACTAAGGTAGTGTTATTCATGACAAAAAAAAATAGATAAAATATCCCCCGCATCGTTTTTTTAACAGCAATACAAACTATATATTCACATAAAAAGTTGCAAGATGGATAAATTACGTAGGAATTTTTAGCCAATTATTTCAAGAAACAAGTTTAGAACATCTAAACTTAAAGTCTTAAACCAAATAAATAAAAAAGAATAATACTATTAAAAAGTGTGGCCTTCAACATATTACCGGAATCGAACACTGTGTCATCAATCCAAGATAATCATTCTTTAATTGAAATAGAACTTGAAAGTGTTAAACCACAACATAAAGAAACTGACCTTCACAAATTAAATGCAACTACAATTGAATAAAACGTGATCTAAAGACTCAACTCCTGAATTGATGAGTTTTAGCCATAAAAACATTCTATATGTTTATGTAAACCTAATGTTTGGATCTAGGTTTTTCTATTGTACATACATTCATCCAAAACTTTAAACCCTAGATCTAGCATGTGGTAATCGATATTAACATAAGAATATGATTTAGATCTTTACCTTGATTGTTATGTAGCAATAACAATCTCAAATCCTCCTTGTAATGGCTTCAGAAAGCTTAGAGTCACAAGTGTCACTTATCTAATGGCTCACAAACACCAAGAGCAAGAGGATGAAGAAGGAAAAGAGGAGAGATACCCAAAAACAGCTGGAAACCCTAAGGAATTAGTAAGCCACGTTTTGGGTCTCAAGGGTTCTTTAAATGGGTAGACAATTAGGGTTATCTAACAAGGAAACCCTAATTTGACTGCTTAAGCCCTAAGCAATTCATGGACCCCTTCTGAACATGCCTTGGACGAAAATCATATGGGCTTCCCATAGATTTCGTCCAGCCTATATTTCAAGGTGATCCATAGCCCAATTGCAATTATCTTATAATTACAATTCCAGTCCCCTAAGTTTAATTAACCTCGTTTAGCCACAAAATTAATTCTTGACTAATATTAATTAAACATTATGATACTCCTTTGATATATTATTCTTATAATATATTAATAGATCATAGTTAATCCTCTCTCTCCATAATTCATCCTATCAAGTTGCTTTGGTGAAGGCAACCCAAAAGGACCATGCACCATCGGGTCAAGTACATACCAAAATAGTTATGGACTTAGACACTAATCCAACAGTCACCCACTTGGATAAGTCGAATAACTATTATGCATATGACTTCAGATCCTGGTCCGCAATCATAGCTTTCAAAAGCCGCTGTCAACTCTGATCTTATCAGAAGCGTGTCCTTTAGATAAGGGATCATATATTCCTCCATTCTAGATATCGTATAGACGTGAGACATGAATTGAAATCATTCTCTCAGTCTATGTGTTGTTTCCCGATTTCCGATTTATGATGACTGACAAAAGACTACAATTGAACACATCAAATTAGTCCCGGCTTGGCAAAGCGCTTAGGTGTCATCACTAAATCATTGAGGGGCCCACAAATATCGCTTTTATCCCACTTTGGGTAAAAGGAATGGATAAACTTCGAATCAATGCTCACTTGCACTCACTCACCGAATCACACACAACAATATGTTTTATAACACCAAGTTACTAGTGCGTTTACATATTATCAATGTGTAACCGACTCGCAAGATACAACTCACACATCTTGGTTTCAAGAATATAAGATATTATCGTCTCACCAATCACCCGTGATAAAACCATGAAGCGATCCAAGTGAGTGTGGGTTTAATCCAATGCTCAAATCATATTCATAAGCACTCATGAACGTTGCAGCAAACATTTGCTATGTCTAATACACTTTAGGTAATCTACAAACCAATTCATGACAATCTTCTTTCATACCTACTCCCAAAGTATGAGCGACTGTGGAACGTTCGAATAATCTTATTATTCAGGAAGTCAAAACATGCAAAGTGAAACACAAGAATAATACTAATCCTATATGGCCCCAAACTTTTGAGTATAAATAAAACACCTTTTATTTAATCACCATATTGATTACTCATTATTTGTTGTTTTGGGTAATCAACTTCTTACTTGAATTATAACAACAATTGTCCCATGCTCTTAGCATGCACACTATGTTTACCTATGGTCCTTACTTTGTGAAATAGTATAATTGAATAACATTTTCAATCATACTCATTTCACAATTCCTAATCCATTAGTGTAAGAATACAAAATTCTCACCACTACTAGAATATGTTAGATTCTAATGTTTTATGCAACAGTCTTTTTCGTAATGTCATGGCACAAAAGTCACCAAGACCTGACCAATGAAATTACAAAAATACTCTATTAGAGATTGTTACAAGACAATTCCATAGTCATGAAGTCTCATATTCAAAGTACATTCATTTGAACATCCTTCTTGCATAAAAGTTTCTAATCTAGACATTTATTCTCGATATCCAACTCCCAATATGGAGACATTTCCATATTTTCCATATGGCAACTCATTCTAAATAGAATCTTATCTATTCATAATAATGTCAATATGGTCAATCCATGACTATACTTTCAACTGTCCACAAGCGACCAATCCTTGGCGAACCTTAGATTGTCCTTGGCAGTTGTTTAATAATTTTAGTCAAAACTGGTTCTATTTCCTTTTTCCCTCTAAATGTCGTAGACATTTGGAAAATTTTAGAATGGTCGAATATTACAGCATATGCAATCGATCCTATACCCGAAACGCATAGGATGCAATTCATAATAAAAACAAGATACTTTACCAGTTTTTTACTATAATATCGTCATAATATTTCTATTTTCCGTGTTCTCAAAAATTCGAACTATGAAGAGGGATTCCGTAATGATAATCGAATTTTGAGAATGCAAATAATAAATATACCCTTGACTTAATTTAATTAAAATTTCTCGATCTAGACTTTTAGATTGGAAGCGAAGTATAACATTCTCTCCCTTAATTATAGCAAAAACATCTTTTCAACCCCTGCAACTTTGCAAAGTGAAACTTTTTTTTCTATAATTAATATAGCCAACTTGGAATACTTAAATAATCATGCTCCCACTAACATGATGATTATATCTATTCCAGCATAACATTTATGCTCCCACTAGCTTTGACACGTATTTAGAAACCAGTTAAACTTCTAGAAAACAATACTTATTGACTTCCAAAGTTCATTGTTTCTAATACGATATGCTTTGATAAGCCTTTATCTAAGCTTCTCAACCTTATACACCTTCCCTTGGATAGCTTACATGTATGTCTAAACTAATTCAGAACTTATATTACTAAGTCCCAAATGTTCATACTAATTGTCAAATCTCACAATTCGAACTATGAAGAGGGATGTCGTAATCATAATCGAATTTGAGAATGCAATTTACATAATCGCTATCTCTTCAAAATCTCTTTTAGTGAAAGCGTTTCCTCACAATCATTTTCATGAAGGACAGAAACCTTATGACACTTAGATTTTTATAGTGTATGTGTTCCTATCCATGTGAATTTGCCATAATCATAATCAAAAGATAATGTTTATGACAAATTCAAACTCTTATGGACAGAACTTGTTCATTCTTAATTTCTCGCCATCAAGGGTCCCACCATTGCTTCCAAGTTATTTAATAGCTCACATATGCCAGTCAATGTACTTTCATTGAACAAGGTGTTTGCCCTTATGCAACCTATTGAGAACTCGTACAACTCATATGCATAATTACTCAACTGGATTGGCACATAAATAAAACTTTGTCAACACGATAGGTTACAATCCTCAAGCCGTGTGCTAGTGTTTAATAGGTTTACTTCTTGATTTGTTCTTGAAACTTTTCAAGATCATTTAGACTCCCACTGACCTCTTGACATATAAGATTCTCTTATCAAGAAACATTTTTTCGCAAAAAAAAAATCCAAGAGTTAGCGTGTGTCTATATCAAGACAAAACATTACACACATTTGGTTTTAGTTGGTCTTTGGCTTCTCCAAGACATCACAAATTACCAATTTCAAACATGCAAGAGTAAGAAAAACATTTTTCTACTTCACATTTGATGAGTGTGTGTCACTCAATTCACAATCTTGGAGTACGATTCTAAGACTTGATTTTGGAACGAAGTATGACTCATCCTTTTGACTTAACCATTTCAACAATTTCTGATTCCTCTTCTTAGCCATACTAGTGCACTAAGATGTCCTTAGAGGATCATTGTGATATGGTTCTTAATCATTAAGACGATCATAAAATCTGATACAAAAGTACTCTCCCTTCTTAGATTGGAGAACCTTTTATCTTTCTGCCTAATTGATTCTTCTTATTCGTTCTGTCATTCATTGAAACTTTTCAATGATTCAGAATTTCACTTAATCTTGTAAGCATAACCATATTTACTAGACTTTTAGTAAATTATGACGAATTGTCTTAATGTTATTTGTGGTGGACTTGACTAGTGCACAACATTGTGTTCTATTCCTTTAGTCATTTACTTGACTCACATACTTGTGTGATCAAGGAATTAGTCTTAATTTCCTAAGTACCAAGATTTCTATACATCACATGATTCAAATCATATGATTCCAAGTTTCTATCCAATTGAAACTTGGATGATGGGAATATTTCCTTACTTAGAAAATTTTGACACTATCATAAATAACATAACTAAGAATCACATCCACTTATAGGAATACACAAGAATCAATTTTTCACAACGATTTCATTGCAAGGATATAGACAAATAAGACAAATCAAAAAATTTATTTTATTCAAAAAAGCAGCGGAAAACATGTCCTTACAATGCAAAATCAACTGAAAAACCATGTAATCAAATATTTCTTAACAACTCTATCATAACTTTCTAAGATCAAAATCTGATCTTCGAATCCATACGATTGTGATCCATTTCTTCGTGATCAGACTTATCTTGCTCTTCCATCAAGCTTCCTTTCTTTTCTCTGATCTTGCAAAACATTCAAATGTAATCTTATGACATTATGTATTAAGAATCAATGAATAGGAACTTAATGGAGTTAGATAGTGGACTTTACCTGCAGTAGAGCCAAACGACTTGACTCTCCCATCTCTTAGATCTCTCAGGTTGCCTGGGCAGCTTCGTTTCCAATTCCCCTTTTCTTGGCAATAAAAGCAAATCGACTCTTTTGGAACAGCACACGGAACTACTTCATACTTTGCCTTTCTCTTATGATCAATCTTTTCGACCATGGCATGCCTTTCATTGCCATTGCCTATACCCATAGAGGTCTGGAAGGCAGATCCACCAACCAACTTTGCTTTTCCAATGTGCCAAATCATCGCTGATTCGGAAACAATAAGCAAATAGGTGAGATCGAAGAGGGTCACGCCGTGGTCTATCATATAGTATTCTCTTATGAACTCACTATATGAGTTAGGAAGCGACTGAAGAACCCAGTCAACAGCCAGCTCCTCACAGACAACGACTCCCAACATTCTTAACCTATCAATGTGTGACTTCATCTCTAAGACGTGTGCACACACTTACTTTCCTTCTTCATGTTTACTTGCCAAAAGGGCTTGAGTGTGCTTGAACTTTTCAAGCCTTTAAGCTTGTGGGTTAGGGAGAACAATAGGAGGAGGTGGAGGAAGTGAAGCATGATCTCTTGTTCCTAGATCGAATCATGGAATATCATCTTCATGTGGAAAGCTTGTTCCAAGGGATTTGGGAAGACCATAGTTGTCATACTTTGACATCTACAAAACGGGAGAAAAATTCAAGTTAGTTGATTGATTGAGTCCTTAATAAAACTCCCAAATGAGATATTAAGGCTAGGACCTAACACAATACTCTACAACTTGGGAGAGGGATGTCGTAACCCAAATTGCAGAACATTTGAAGGTAAGTGAATGACGATTCACTAATTTTCCACCATGAAAAACGAAAAAGAGATTAATTTTTAAATGTATTGAAAAACTCCTAGATCCTTTGAGATTCATTGAACTTTTCAATGACATGTTTAAATCTCGATATGCCCCTCGATTTGTGACTAGGATGCCAAGGATCACAAAACAGGGTGTGAATAACCATGCAAACTTACATGGTGCCCCCAATATTACAGTCACCTATTCGATGTGCCGGTTAACCACACACGCTCCAACAAACTATGACAAACATTGAGTCACCGTTTGATACCTTTGCTTAGAACCATTTAGTGTGCCGGTTAACCACACACGCTCCACTAACGTCTTCGCAAGGGTACAAAGTGTAATTTCATGGAACTGCATCAAATTCACTTTTTGCCTAAAGTAACTAAGATTGGGAATTTTGTAAAAACATTTAGTTATTTTATACTTCATTATACTTTTAATGGAAAGAGTTTGCCATATCCTACCCATTCGGCTAACGACCCTCCACCAATCAAGGAAGCGGTGAGTGAGAGTGGACACCCATTAAACGGCAATTTTATAGGCCATAACCTTATACCCACTCCCCTTATACATCGGCTTCATGAATGAGGCCTACTAACGGTAAGACTAGCAGTTTAAGTTATACATATATAATATTAGACTTTTAATGTTATATATAGTATAAGGATGTATTTTACACTTTTAAAATACTAGGTGGTCTAATTTAATAAATTACACTTTAATTTAATTAAATGTAAACCATATCACTATGGATTTATTAACTTTCTTTTAATCATACTCTTAATTAATTTAATAAAACCATAAGGGTGCAATTGAACTTTTCAAAACTAGGGTTTTAGAATTTAAAATTTCAAAAATTAAACTTTTAATCAAAAAATTTAAATTCCAAAACTTGAGGGCAAGTTTTGAAACATTTCAAAATATTAGGGTTAAACTATTTAAATTTCAAAACAAAAACTTTTAAAGTTCAAATTTAAACTATAAAACCTAAGGGATGTAAATTGAAACTTTTTAAATCTACTAGGTCAAATATTTGACTAATAATGATCCTATATTATCCATATTTAATCAAATCCATTAATTTTGATGAGGATAACCATTCCAAACTTAAAAATTCGGATTTTGGCAAGAAAAACGAGTTTTGGCAATTATCCTCAACAAAATCTGGCAGCAAATTCGAAAAGTCTGGCAACCGACCCTTGGACTCGTCGAGTCCACAATGGAACTCGTCGAGTAGGACCTACTCGTCGAGTCCATTCATGGACTCAGCGAGTCTGCCAGTCAGAAACCCAAAAAAACGATTTTCAAGCAAGCAATGAACAATTAAGCATCAAATACAACAGAAACCAATCAAGGCTCTGATACCACTGATGGGTTTTGGCCATAAGAACATCCTATGTGCTCATGCAAACACTAATGTTTGGATCTAGGCTTCTCTATTGTAGATGCATTCATCCAAGACTTTAAACCCTAGATCTAGCATGTGATAATCAATATTAACATAAGAATAGGGTTTAGATCTTTACCTTGATTGTTATGTAGCAATAACAATCTCAAATCCTCCTTGTAATGGCTTCAGAAAGCTTAGAGTCACAAGTGTCACTCATCTAATGGCTCACAAACACCAAGAGCAAGAGGATGAAGAAGGAAAAGAGGAGAGATACCCAAAAACAGCTGGAAACCCTAAGGAATTAGTAAGCCACGTTTTGGGTCTCAAGGGTTCTTTAAATGGGTAGACAATTAGGGTTATCTAACAAGGAAACCCTAATTTGACTGCTTAAGCCCTAAGCAATTCATGGACCCCTTCTGAACATGCCTTGGACGAAAATCATATGGGCTTCCCATATATTTCATCCATCCTATATTCCAAGGTGATCCATAGCCCAATCGCAATTATCTTATAATTACAATTCCAGTCCCCTAAGTTTAATTAATCTCTTTTAGCCACAAAATAATTCTTAATTAATTCTTTACTAATATTAATTAAACATTATGATACTCCTTTAATATATTATTCTTATAATATATTAATAAATCATAATTAATCCTCTCTCTCCATAATTCATCCTATCAAGTTGCTTTGGTGAAGGCAACCCAAAAGGACCATGCACCATCGGGTCAAGTACATACCAAATAGTTATGGACTTAGACACTAATCCAACACGTATTACACGTTGGGCAAACGATTGAATTCAAATCAAGGCCTTTTTTGAAAGGTTTAAATGAGTTGGAAGTCTATCATGTATAGTTCTCAAAGAAAAACATTTACCTTTCTAGGCATACCAGAACACTAACGTGTAATCACTCCCAAATCTGGCAACACCATCATTTGTGTCTTCTAGTGATTCTAACGGAAAACTCACTGATACTACTCAAATCTCATCACCAAGAATTTATATTTGAGTTATGTAACATCCCCCTCATCTACGTATCACAATATTGTCCGCTTTGGGCTCCCGACATGAAAACTTCCCTGGGAGTCACCCATCCCTAGATTGCTCTCGCTCGAGCACACTTAACTGCAGAGTGATGGGTTTTGAGCATTCTAACACTCCTAAGGTGTTCATGCAACCCTAAATACCTTGGAGCTATGTTTTCTCTATTATACATGCAAACTTTCATTTTTCCAAGATATTACCCTAACTAGCATACAAAACTTTGATACTTGGGTAATAAAACAAGTTAGATAACATACCTTTTGTTGTAGCTTGTTGCTTGGAGCTTTAAGATCTTAGCACCAATAATGTGAATGCCTCAAGTGGAATCACAAATCACCACTAACACTTGGAAAATTGGAAGAGGACTCTCTAGCTCATAAAAATCGGCCACACTCTTGTATATACTCTAGGTGCCAATTTCTTGAACCAAAAGGCTTCTTATATAGTGTGGTTACATTAGGGTTACACCATGTAAACCCTAATTTGCATGACTTTCCACATTACTCATGATCAATGGTTTTTAACCTTCATGGAGTATCCATGGGTCACCACATGGGCTAAGCCCAACATAAGGAATCATAGATCATTAGCACATATTATAAGAATGAATGATTTACACAATCAATCCCTATATATTTAATTAGTCTCTTTTGATCATGAAATTAATTCCAAATTAATTCTTTATCAATACTAATTAAATAATATGATTTCATATTAATATATTTTACTTATAATATATTAATAAATCATACATATCCTCTTCTCAAAAGTCCAAATTGTTCTGGTAAAATGCAACCCAAATGGACCATGCTAAATCGGGTCAAGTACATACCAAATATAGTTATGGACTTAGACACTGTTGGATTAGTGTCTAAGTCCATAACTATTTTGGTATGTACTTGACCCGATGGTGCATGGTCCATTTGGGTTTCCTTCACCAAAGCAACTTGATAGGATGAATTATGGAGAGAAAGGATTAAATATGATTTATTAATATATTATGAGAATAATATATTAAAGGAGAAATCATATTGTTTAATTAATATTAGTCGATAATTAATTGGTAATTAGTTTTGTGACTAAAAGAGATTAATTAAACTTAAGGGACTGGAATTGTAATTATAAGATAATTGCAATTTGGGCCATGGATTGTCTTGAATCAAGGGGTGGACGAATTCTAATGGGAAACCCATAAGGAAATCGTCCAAGGGCTTGATTAAATGAGTCCATGGGTTGCTTAGGGCTTAAGCAACCAAATTAGGGTTTCCTTGTTAGATAACCCTAATTGCCTCACTACATATAGATCCCTTAAGGACCAAAAACGTGGCTAAGCTTCTTGCTAGGGTTTTCACATGGTTTTGGCGGCCTCCATCCTCTTTCCTCTTCATCCTCTTGCTTATGGTGTTTATGAGCCATTAGAGGAGTGACACTTGTGACTCTAAGCTTTCCAAAGTCAATTCAAGGAGGAATTGGGATTGTTATTGCTACATAACAATCAAGGTAATATCTTAAACCTAATTATATGTTAATATCGATTTCCATATGCTAGAATTAGGGTTTATAGTATTGGATTCAAAGCATGTACAATAGAGAAACCTAGATCCAAGCATTAGGGTTTGTATGAGCACATAGGATGTCTTATGACCAAAACCCATCAGTGGTATCAGAGCCTAGACTGGTTTCAATTGTATTGATGCATTACATGTTCAAAAAATTAGATTTTTGATGTTCTGGAGGCTGGACTCGCTGAGTCCATAGCTGAACTCGCCGAGTCCATGCAGACTCGACGAGTCAACTCGTCAGATGGGGATATCTTCGTGATTTCTTGCTGTTTTTGCTTATGGATAGTTACCTTATCATGTTAGATCAATATAAATCCGATTTTATGATATATTTGACTGTATTCTTGATCTAATTGAAGATATTTATCAATTAATAAGATAATTGTTTCCTTATGTGATAATTGATTAATTATTTTGACTAAATTGATAAATTGTTTTGCAAGAAATCATTAAATAAATCAAATATGGATAATTATGTAATTAAATGTTAATTTAGATTATTTGTTATTTGATCTTTGTTGTTATGAAAAGTTTTATATTTTCCCCTTTAGGTTTTATAGTTTAAATTTGAACACAAAAGTTTTGTTGTTTTGAAATTTAAATAGTTAAAACCCTAATGTTTTGAAAAAGCTTTCAAAACATGCCCTCAAGTTTTGGAATTTAAATTTTGATTAAATGGTTTAATTTTGATGTATATTTAAATTCAAAACCCTAATGTGTTGAAATGTTTCAAAACTTGCCCTCAAGTTTTGGAATTTAAAAGTTGATTAAAAGTTTAATTAGGAATGTTAAATTCTAAAACTATAGTATAGTTTTGAAAAAGTTCAAATCACACCCTTATGGTTTTATTAATTAATTAAAGTGTATAATTAAAAGAGGTTTAATAAATCCATAAAAGTTTTGGTTTACAATTTAATTCAATTAAAAGTATAATTGTTAAATTTGACCACCTAGTATTTTGAAAGTATAAAATACACCCTATACTATATATAACATTAAAAGTCTAACATTATATATATGAGTGAAAGTCAGTCTTACCGTTAGTAGGCCTCATTCACGAAGTTGGTCTGTAAGGGGTGTTTAAGGAAATTGCCTATAAAATGGCGATTCAATGGGTATCCACTCTTACCCACCGCACTCTTGACTAGTGGAGGGTCGTTAGCCGAACGGGTAGGATAGGACGAAACCTTCCATTATAAGTATAATGAATTATTAAAGTAACTAAATGTTTTCATAAAATTCCCAATCTTAGTTACTTAGGCAAAAGTGAATTGATGCAATTCCATGAAATTACACTTTGTGCCCTTGCGAAGACGTTAGTGGAGCGTGTGTGGTTTACCAGCACACTAAATGGTTCTAAGCAAAGGTAGCAAAGGGTGACTCAATGTTTGTCATAGTTCGGTGGAGCGTGTGTGGTTTACCGGCACATCGAATAAATGACTGTAACATGTGGGGGCACCATGTAGTTTGCATGGTTATTCACACCCGCTTTGTGATCATCGGCATCCTAGTCACAAACAAGAGGGGCATATCGAGATTTAAACATGCCATTGAAAGTTCAATGAATCTCAAAGGATCTAGGAGTTTTCATAGATTTAAAACTTAAATTCTTTTTCGTTTTTCGTGGTGGAAATTAGTGAATCGTCATTCACTTACCTTCAAATATTCTGCAATTAGGGTTACGGCATCCCTCTCCCAAGTTGTAGAATATTGTGTTGGGTCCTAGCCTTAGTATCTCATTTGGGTGATTTGCTAAGGACTCATTCAATCAACTAACTTGAATTTGTTTTCTCCCGTATTGTAGATGTCAAAGTTTGACAACTATGGTCTTCTCAAATCTCGTGGAACAAGCATTCCACATGAAGATGATATTCCACGATTCGATCGAGGAACAAGAGATCATACTTCCCTTCCTCCTCCTCCTCTAATTATTCTCCCTAACCCACAAGTTCAAAGGCTTGAAAAGTTCAAGCTCACTCAAGCCCTTTTGGCAAGTAAACATAAAGAAGGAATGTCGGTGTGTGCACACGTCCTAGGGATGAAGTCACACATTGATAGGTTAAGAATGTTGGGATCCGTTGTCTGTGAGGAGATGGTTGTTGATTGGGTTCTTCAGTCACTTCCTAACTCATATAGTGAGTTCGTAAGAGAGTACTATATGATGAACCACGACGTGACCCTTATAGATCTCACATATATGCTTATTGTTGTTGAATCAGCAATGGTTTGGCGCAATAGAAAAGCAAAGTTGATTGGTGAATCTGCCTTCAAGACCTCTATGGATATAGACAATGGCAACGAAATACATGTTATGATCGAAAAGTTTGATCGTAAGAGAAAGGCAATGTCTGAAGTAGTTCCATGTCATGTTCGAAAAGAGTCAATTTACTTTTATTGCCAAGATAAAGGGCATTGGATACGAAGCTGCCCCATTTACCTAAGAGATCTAAGAGATGGGAGAGTCGAAACGTATGGCTCTAATATAGGTAAAATCCATTAACTATCTCTTTTAAGCTTCTATTCTAGATTCTTAATACATAATGTGATAAGATTACAATTGATGTTTTGTAAGATCAAAGAAAAGAAAGGAAGCTTAATGGAAGAAGTGAGCAAAATCTAACCGTGAAGGAATGGATTTCGATCGTATTTCTCGAAGATTAGATTCTTGAGCTACTACTTAGAGTTAGAATTAGATTGCTAAGAAAGATGTATTAGCACAGTTTTTCAATGAATTGCATTGTAAGGACAAAATTTTTCCGCAATAAAATAAATTTTGATTTTATATTATTTATTTATCCTTGCAATGGCGTATATGAAAAATTGATGTTTGAATGTTTGTATTATTAGCAATAATGGATTTGGTTCTTATTATGTTATTTATGGAAAGTCGAGAGTTTACCAAATAGGGAGAGTTTCTCATCGCCCAAGTTTCAATTGGACAGAAACTTGGAATCATGCAACTTGGTTGCACGATGAATGAGATATTTCATATTTGGAAATAAGACTAATTCATTGTTAAAGTGTCAAGTGAAGGACTAGGAGACCGAGCACACAAAGTTGCGTGTTAATCAAGTCCACCATGAGAGTAACAAAGATATTTGTCATGATTTACTAAAGGTTTAGTAAATATGATTATACTTACAAGATTAAGTGTAATTATGAATTGATTGAAAAAGTTTAAATCAATAGCAGAACGAATAAGAAGAATCAAGTAGGAAGAAAGATAAAAGTTTTTCCATTCTAAGAAGAAGGGAGAGTAGCTTTTATGCTTTATGATATGTCTTAATGATTAAGAACCATATCTCAACTGATCCTCTAAGTGAATCTTAGTACACTTGTATGTCTAAGAAGAGGAATCAAGGATTGAAGAAATGGTTAAATCAAGAAGTCAATCATACAGCGTTCCAATAACAAGTCTTAAAGTTAAGATTGTGATAATGAGTGAAAAGTATTAAAAAGGTTTGTAACATTCATCAAATGTGGAAAGTTGTGATGTCTTGGATAAGACAAAGACCAACTAGGACCAATTTATGAAGTATTTTGATATGAGCTACACTAACTCTTGGATATTTGTTTGTCAAGAAATGGTTATTGACAAGAGAATCTTATATGTCAAGGAGTAAGTGGGAGTCTTAATGGTCTTGAAAGGTTCCAAGAACAAATCAAATAAACCTTATCGATCATCACTAGCACACGAGTTGAGGTTTACAACCTATCGTGTTGACATTATTTTGTTTCTGTGCCAATCCAATCGAGTTAATTATGCATGTGAGTTCTATGAGTTCTCATTTTGAACGCATAAAAGGCAAAGCACCTTAATCAATGAAAGGTACATTGATAGGAAAGGGTGAGCTGCTTAACTACTTGGAAGACATAGTGGGCAGCTATGCTACCATAAGGCAAGAAATCAAGATTAAGAAAGTTCGGTCCATATGAGTTTGAATTTGTCGTAAACTTTAGTTTTAACAAATTCACATGGATAGGAACACATACACCGTTTAAATCTAAGTGTCATAAGATTTCCTCCTTCATGAAAATGATTGTGAGGAAATGCTTTCACTAAGAGAGATTTTAAAAAGATAGTGATTATAAAATTGCATTCTCGAATTCGATTATGGTTACGGTATCCCTTTCCATAATTTGCATTGTGAGGTTTGGAAATTAGTCTTAAGTGTTTAGACACACATATGAACTATCAAAGGCAAAGGTGTATAAGTTCAAGAAGCCTTGATAAAAGATTATCAAAGCACTAAGTATGAGAAACATGAACTTAAGAAATTCAATAAGCATTGTTTTTCTGAAAGTTAAGATGTTTATGAATACATGTCGAAGCTAGTGGGAGCATAAGTGTTATGTTTTATAATAATCATCATGATAGTGGGAGCATAAATGTTATGATTGTATGATTATTAAGGCACGTATTACAAGTTGGCAATATTAATTATAGAAAAAAAGAGTCATACCTTGCAAAGTAGTAAGGGTTGTAAAGTTGTTTTGCTATAATTAAGGGAGAGAATATTATGCTTCATTTCAAATCTAAAGGATTAGGTTGAGAAATGTTAATAAATTTAGTCAAGGGTACATAGTGTGTTCTTAAAATTTCGATTATGATTACGGCGTTCCTCTTTACAATTCGAATTTTGAGAACATATCAAATAAAACATTATGCGTCGTGTCCCATACGCTTCGGGTATAGGATCGGTTGCAAATGCTTTAATGTTTGACCATTCTAAAATTTTCCAAATGTCGAGTGCATTTAGAGGGAAAAAGGACTAGAATTGGTTTTGACTAAAATAATTAAACAACTATCAAAGGACAATCCAAAGTTCGACGAGGATTGGTCGCTTGTGAGTAGTTGGAAGTATAGTATTGGAAAATATGGAAATGTTTCCATATTGGATGGACAATATCGACATTATCATGAATAGAAAAGATTATATTAAGAATGAGTTGTCATATGGAAAATATGGAAGTGTGTCCATATTAGGAATTGAATATTAAAAATCTATGACTAGATTAGAAACTTTTATGCAAAAGGATGTTCAAAGGAATGTACTTTGAGTGAGAGACATCATATCTAAGGAATTGTCTTGTAACAATCTCCGATAGAGGACTTTGTAATATCATTGGCAATAGTCTTTGTGACTTTGGTGCAGTGACATTACGAAAGGATAGTTGCATAGAATGTTAGAATCAAGCATATTCTATAAGTAGCAAGAATTTGATATTCTTACACTTATGAAAAAGGATTTGGAGTTGTGAAATGAGAATGATTGGAAATGTACTCAATTTGATCTATTTCACAAAGTAAGAACCATAGATAAACATTGTGTGCATGCTAGGAGCATGGGACAAGTGTATTAATTCAATTAAGAAGTTGATTAACCGAAACGACAAATAATGAGTAATCGATATGGTGATAAATAAAAGGAGTTTTATTTATACTCAAAGGTTTGAGGCCATGGGATTAGTATTATTCTTGTGTTTCACTTTGCATGTTTTGACTTCCAGAATAATTGAGTTTATTAAGAATAATCGAATTATTCAAACGGGCCACAGTCGTTCATATGTTGGAAGTAGATATGAATGAAGACTGTCGTGAATTGGTGTGTGGATTGTCTAGAAGAGTATTAGACATAAGCAAATGTTTGCTGCAACGTTCATGAGTGCTTATGAATATGATTTGAGCATTGGATTAAACCCACGCTCACTTGGATCACTCCATGGATTGTATCACGAGTGATTGGTGAGACGATAACATCTTATATTCTTGAAACCGAGATGTGTGAGTTGTATCTTGCAAATCGGTTGCACATTGATAATATGTAAACGCACTAGTAACTTGGTGTTATAAAACATATTATTGTGTGTGATTCGGTTAGTGAGTGCAAGCAAGCATTGTATCAAAGTTTATCCATTCCTTTTATCCAAAGTAGGATAAAAGCGATATCTTCGGGCCCCTCGATGATTTAGTGATGACAAACGTAAATGCTCGGCCGGGCTAGGGCTAATTTGATTTGTTCAATTAGTCAGTCGTCATAAATCGGGAATCGAGATATAGTACAAAGAGAATGATTTGAAATCATATCTCATATGATATCTAGAATGGAGGAATATATGATCCCTTATCTAAGGACACGCGTATCTGATATGATCAGAGTAGACAGCGGCTTTGGAAAGCTACGATTGTAGATCAGGATCTGAAGTCACACGCAGAATAGTTGTTAGACTTATCCAAGTGGGAGAATGTTGGATTAGTGTCTAAGTCCATAACTATTTTGGTATGTACTTGACCCGATGGTGCATGGTCCTTTTGGGTTGCCTTCACCAAAGCAACTTGATAGGATGAATTATGGAGAGAAAGGATTAAATATGATTTATTAATATATTATGAGAATAATATATTAAAGGAGAAATCATATTGTTTAATTAATATTAGTCAATAATTAATTGGTAATTAGTTTTGTGACTAAAAGAGATTAATTAAACTTAAGGGACTGGAATTGTAATTATAAGATAATTGCAATTTGGGCCATGGATTGTCTTGAATCAAGGGGTGGACGAATTCTAATGGGAAACCCATAAGGAAATCGTCCAAGGGCTTGATTAAATGAGTCCATGGGTTGCTTAGGGCTTAAGCAACCAAATTAGGGTTTCCTTGTTAGATAACCGTAATTGCCTCACTATATATAGATCCCTTAAGGACCAAAAACGTGGCTAAGCTTCTTGCTAGGGTTTTCACATGGTTTTGGCAGCCTCCATCCTCTCTCCTCTTCATCCTCTTGCTTATGGTGTTTGTGAGCCATTAAAGGAGTGACACTTGTGACTCTAAGCCTTCTAAAGTCAATTCAAGGAGGAATTGGGATTGTTATTGCTACATAACAATCAAGGTAATATCTTAAACCTAATTATATGTTAATATCGATTTCCATATGCTAGAATTAGGGTTTATAGTCTTGGTATCAAAGCATGTACAATAGAGAAACCTAGATCCAAGCATTAGGGTTTGTATGAGCACATAGGATGTCTTATGACCAAAACCCTTCAGACACCTTATCCAACAGTCTCCCACTTGGATAAGTCTAATAAGTATAGTTGCCAGTACGACTTCAGGAACCGACCAGCAATCATAGCTCTTAAAACTTTGTTGAACTAGAACGCGCCATTTTGGACAAGTGATCATATAATCATCTATTCTCAAGATATTAGCCAGAAAAATACATGGAACAACGTCATAATTATTGTCCAACAGTTTGTTTCCTGATTTCTGATTTGTTTGACATAGAACTTAATCGAACACGTCAATTGAGTTCTGACCGGGCCCGACATATAGGTCAAAACAAAATCATCGAGGGGCCAAGATATCACTTTCATACAGGATTTATCCAAGATTGCAGTACCCCTCACTCGTCTGAAGAGGAAGGGGATGGATTTCCGGTGGAGGCCTAAGCAGCAGAGGGCATTCGAGACCCTCTGATAGCGATTTTATGAGGCTCCAGTCTTGACTCTCCTGGAGGGAGTTGATGATTTTGTAGTGTTTTTTGATGCATCCATCACGGTACTGGGAGTGGTCTCATGTAGAGAGGACGGGTGATAGCCTACACGTTGCGGCAGTTGAAGTCACACAAGATGAGATACCCTACTCATGATCTAAAGTTGGGAGCGGTGGTATTCGCTCTCAAGATTTGGAGACATTACCTCTATAGGGTCCGTTGTACCATATACACGGACCACAAGACTTTGAGACACATCATGGATCAGCCAAACCTGAACATGAGACTGCGCAGGTGGCTGGATGTAGTCAAGGACTACGACTGTGAGATCCTTTACCACCTAGGTAAAGTGAGCATAGTTGTGGACGCTCTGAGCCACAAGTCAGCTGGATCTTCTACTCAGTGACATGCATGAGGATATCAGCGGATTCTCCACTTGTGAGCTTGATCAGGGAAGCTCATGTTGATGGTATGCCTCAGGAGAATTGGAAGCTTGAGAAGATTAGGGGTGAGAAAACTCGGGTTGTGCAGGATAGCCAGCGATTATTGACCTGTTATGGTCGGGTCCGGTTTCTGATGTCTATTGGGCTCAGAAAGATTGTCCTGGAGGAGGCTCATAAGTCTCGCTTCTCCATTCACCCAGGGGCCACCAAGATGTATCGGGATTTGCGATTTAGTTACTGGTGGTCATGCATGAATAGGGATATTACATGGTACGTGGAGAGCTGCTTGACCTGTCGGATGGTCACAGCCGAGCATCACAGACTGCACGACCATCTACAGCCCCTGGAGATTCCCATGTGGAAGTGGGAACAAATCACGATGGATTTTATCACCAAGCTGCCGAGGACAACGAAGGGCTTCGATGCTATTTGGGTCATGGTGGATCAATTGACAAAGATCGCTCACTTTTTAGCAATACGGGAGAGTTCATCGGCCGATAAGCTGGCCGACTTGTATATCCGTGAGATCGTTGCTCGCCATGGGGTGCCTATCTCTATTGTCTCAGACCACGATGTACGGTTCACCACCCGTTTCTGGCAAAAGTTCCACGAGGAACTGGGCATGCGGCTACACTTCAGTACAACCTATCATCCACAGACAGACGGCCAGAGTGGGCGGACCATACAAATATTGGATTAGGTGTCTAAGCCTATAACTATAATTGGTATGTACTTGACCCGATAATAGCATGATCCTTTTGGGTTGCCTTCACCGGAGCAACTTGACAGGGTGGATAATTGAGAAAGAAGTTATTTGTGATTTATTAATATATTATGTGAATAATATATTAATTGAAAAATCATATTATTTAATTAGTATTGATCAAGATTTAATTTGGAATTAATTTAGTGATCAAAAGAGACTGATTAAATTTGTGGGGACTGATTAAGTAAATCAGTAATACTTATAGTTTGGGCTAATGATCCATGTTGATTAGGGATGGGCTAAACCTATATGAGAGTCCATGAAGGTTTAATCCAAAGGGCCTAAGAAATATGAAGAGTCATGGTGAATTAGGGTTTGCATGGAAGAAACCCTAGCAATGCCACACTATAAATGTAACCCCTTAACACCTAAAAACAACAAGGGCATCCTAAAGGAGAACCATAACCGATTTTGTGCTTCCTAGCCTCTCTCTCATAAGCCTCTTCTTTCTTTTGGTGTTTGTGACACATTAGAGGCATCACATTTGAGGTGCTAAGCTTTTGAAAGGCTAAGAGCTACAAGCTACAAATAAGAGATATTCTTCTAATTAGTTTTTCATCTTGTACATCTCCAATTGCATGCTAGTTAGGGTATATGCTTTGGAAAATGAAATTGCATGTATAATTAGAGAAAACTTAGATCCAAAGAATCTTGGATTGTATATGCACCATAAGAGTGTTATAGTACTTGAAACCCAACAATGGTATTAGAGCTTATGGTTTTTTTTTTGTTATATTGATGCATGGTTGTTTTTCAAAGCTGAAAAATTCACATTTCTTTCCTCTGATTGATGGACTCGACGAGTCTAATTATTTGACTCGACGAGTTCACTCACAGACTGACAACTCAACGAGTTCACTTCATGCACTCGACGAGTAGGATCTTCTGCTTGCAGATTTTCGAGTTTTTTTTTTTGGCCAGAATTGGATTAGGATCATTACCACAAGATGTTTTGTATCATAAAATTCGTTTTTTATATGGTGATGATTATCCTCATCCAATTAAAAAACAATTATCAAATTTTAAGATAATAAGTTGATTATTTGTATTATTTGATTTGAATTGCCTTGCTATGTGAGTTAAATTATAATAAATTATATGATAATTTTATTAGTTAACTTTGATCTAAAGGTTTCTTGAAGATTTTCATAACTCGTCCTCAAGTTATGAAATATGAAAAGTCTCATTCATGAAACATTAACTCCTTAAGTTATGGAATCCAAAAGGTTTTGAAGAGTTTCAAAACTTGCCCTCAAGTTTTGGTATTTGGAAAGTCTCGTTTACGAAGCATTAAAATTCCAAACCCTAGAATTTTAAAAGTTTAAAAATTAACCCCTATACTATATAACATTAAAAGTTTAATACTTATATATATGTATAAGACAAGTCAGTCTTACCATTAGTAGGTCTCATTCACAAAATCGATCTATAAGGGGGTATAAGGAAACTGCTTATAAAATGGTGGTTGAATGGGTGTCCACTCTCACCCACCACTTCCTTGATTGGTAGAGGGTCGTTAGCCGAACGGGTAGGATAGGACATTAGCTCCCATTAAAAAGTATAATGATAATTATAAAGTAACTAAATGTTTTATAAATTCCTAATCTTAGTTACTCTAAGGAAAATGTGAAAATGGTGTTATTCCATGAAATTGCATTTTACACTTTACCAAGTCGATAGTGGAGCATGTGTGGTTAACCGACACGCTAATTTGGGACTAGCAAGGGTGGAAAAGGATAACTTAATATTTCTCACCCCTAACACCTATATATATACAAGGGGAACATGGGCCGTAAATGGGTTTACGGCCGTACACACCCACTGACCATAAACCTGACCGTAAACTCATAAAATATTACAGAAAAATACATTTGCCTAGAAAAGTAAAGTATAAACCATATTTTTGACCCAACAGTATATAATTTGTATCAATTTAGTACTCATAGAAGGAATTGTAGAGTCATTTTTACTTTCAATCTTCACATCAGAAGATATAGGATTTTCTGAAGGAACATGCGAACTTTTCTAAAAAGAACTTTCAGTTTACTTTACATCACTAAAATACTTATGAGCTCACCAGCTTAAATGTTAATCTACCCTTTCAAAATTACTTGTATTCTCATGAGAATAGTAGACAGGTACACGCACTGGGATTCAGAAGATGAAGTATAGTAGTTTCATGTCTTGTTTTGTTATTTACTTTTTGGATTCAATCTGTTGTGAATCACTAGTTTGTAAACACTTTAATATTAATACAATGGTTGTTTGTTACTATGCTTACTATGATACATGTGTTGTGATACTAAACATGACGTCCTCCGCCCCGAACGTTTCCGCCGTTCCGATTTGAGGGTGTGACAGATGATTAGGTTGCAAAATTGTTGAAAAACATGTGTGTACGTCAACAAATTTTTTCACTTGGAAAAGTCCGTCAGAATTTTTAATTCCATTTGATCTTAGTAACCAAGAACAATTTTTCCCAACAAACACAACCTCATACCTTGATTTGGTCGATCTACTTGTCCTCGTTTGAAAACCTTCTCGAAGACATTTTTCCTAATCGCCCGTTTTAGAAGGTATGTGTTCTTAAATATAGTGAGATAATCAATCTTTTGAACATTGATATCTACCATTTGTGCTGGGATATCTTCATTAACATCAACTGGACATGCTGGTACAAGGGGCATACCGTAAAAAAGGTTATCGAGAAACTTAGCTTTAAATTCATCACCCAACTCATCTCCATCAAAATTACTTTCTAAGTACGTTATATCTAAAGTTACATCAACAACATCAACATAATCCCCGCAACCATGTATATTTTCATCATTCTGAATCATAATTTTATTCTTTTTACTTTTATCTACTACACGCCTATTCATAACTTTAACTTCTTGTTTGGGAACATTGACACAACAACTACCCACGTCATTAAGATATGTACCAACATCATCATCACCAACATACTTGTAATTCTCAAGATCCACATATTGAATATGTGAATACCTCACATTAACATTTTCAGCAACACTTTGAAATTGAGGTACACTAGGAGTCATGAAAGTACCTATTGCATTGTTGCTCCCTTTATCGCTGCATAAATTACTAATCGGCTCATTTCCACTCTCACCACTCTCCGTAACCGCATCACCTTCATCAGCCACCACAAACACTTTCACAGCCCTTCCTTAACTCGATTTGATTACATTGATCACCATTCTAACATCCATGTCTGTAATCATGGCTATATAATGATTCAATTCAAGATGATGGAAACGAAGACTAATTTTATATTTGTCTAACAAACCGGTTTACCTTCTCACCAAAGATATAAACTCACTATAACTAATATACTCAGAAAATATCAAAACAAATTCAAAAATACCTCCTTGTGGACATACATATTCAAGATTTGTTTCAAAAACTTTCCACCTTCTGCAAGTTACAACCCAAACCAAATATTCATTCATTTTTAGAGAGATTTTAAACAAATTTTCAAAAAAATAACAACAAAAATGACAATTTTTTGAAAAAAAAATTATATATAATAAGGTTGTTTCGTAGTCAAACTAAAAAAAATAAAAAAACAACAAAAAAATTCACAAAACCGTAGGTGAATAGGAGAGGAAATCGCATATGGACATAGTCCATCTGCGATTTTAGGCTGGAAAAAGGGGTATATTTACAGCGAAAAAAACCACGTACGAACATACAAGTGGCTAACGCACGTCTATGCTTTTTCCACTTGTACGTTCGCAAATGGCATGGCGAAATCGCAGATGGATTATACCCATCTGCGATTTTAGCCACTTGTACGTTCGCAGATGGCATGGAAAAATCGCGAATAGATTATACCCATCTGCAATTTTAGTGGCTAAAAATGCAATTTTCGTTTTTTTGGCTATTTTCCACAAAGTAATTAGTATATTTGGCTAAATTTGCAATTTTCTCTTTAAATAAAAACATGCATCAAAATTAAACAAAAAAAAGATTCCTACATTCTAGTATCGAATTAAAATTTCATTTCAACCAACGTAGATGTCCAAGTTGTTTTTTTGTCTGGCATTGATCCAAAGATGTGAGCAGGGGAGGAGCTACCTCAAATTTTCCCGTCAAATGTAAATTTAGTGACTTTTTTTTTTCGAAAATTCATCACAAATCCGTCACTAATCTGTCGGCAGTCCGTCACAAAGCCTGATAATTGTGAATTTAGTGTAAACTCGTCGATTTAGTGATGGAAACTTCATTCGGAAACGAGTTTTTTTCTAGTAGTGCAACCCCTAAACAATTTGTGCAACCCCTGATTTTTCTTTCAGGATCCACCACTGGATGTGAGAGTAGTTGTACCTCCTAACATCATTGAAAACAAACCTTGTTGTGAATTATCCATATAACCCAAATGAAGATTAATGATATTGTTGGATTCACCTCATATATATATATATATATATATATATATATATATATATATATATATATATATATATATATATATATATATATATAAAGAGATAGAGAGAGAGAGAGAGTTATGTTCAAATGTGGATTGACATCTATTGTGTGGACGTGTGGACAGTGCTATTCTATTAGAATAATAAAGAAAATATATTGTTTGATAATACGAATATATTCAATTTTACATAATTATTGCCATTATCACACATTCTCAATAATTAAATCGTCTATAAGGTTATTATAGACTTTTTATTATTATTCTCATTCTGTTAGAATGTTGTCAGAATGTTTATTGAGTCGTATTCTGTCAGAATAAAAATAAGTGAAAACGATGTGTGAGAACAAAAATGAATAAGAATTAGTGAGATTGCATAAAAATTGCGATATTTGAGTAAGGTTGAACGTATTCGCATTACTAAACAACTGATTATCTTAGTAATTCTCATAGAATAACACTGTCCACACGTCCGCACAATAATTGTCTATCCACATTATAACCTAGCACTATATATATATATATATATATATATATATATATATATATATATATATATATATATATATATTACTTAGGGAATCTGTGGCTGTTATGTACCTAATATTAGGTATAGAACCATCAAAAACTACATAGTTTTCACAAAATGCAATCAAATATCTCTACCATATTTTTTGTATCCTCTATAAGACTAGATGATAGGATTTGTATATATTTTTATGGAGTTTTAAATATTTAATTTTGCACCACAAACCATGTATAAAAATAATTATCAACTTCCTATAAGTCTTCATAATCAAAATTTATATAGAAAACTATTGTGAAAGATTGAAATTGTTCATTAAAACCCCAATAAACTTCATCCCATAACACATCAAAAAGAACCATGCAAGTATACATATGGTAGGTGTCAAAGAAAGTTATGAAGCTACTAGAGGTCTAATATAAACAACACATTCGAAATACATAGATGTTGGGGATAAATTATGAAATCAAAAATAATATGAGCTCAAATGCAATAGGAGGAAGCTAACAATGAAAACAATATGTTTTTTAATCAAAATAAACTCAATTTTAATAGTTCTATACCTAATATTATTTACATGACAGTCAAATATTCACTTTTCTATATATATATATATATATATATATATATATATATATATATATATATATATATATATATATATATATATATATAACACGTCTAAAATTAAATAAAAATAATAATTTAGGGATAATGACTTAAAAAGGTAACATATTTTTCGGTTTCTACACGTTTAGTGACTGAAAGTTTTTTTTTTTCCACATTTGCCCATTGGACTTGTTGAACTGTTCAAATAACATCCTTATGACCTGCTATCGGAGGTTTAGCCGGTTTCCGGCGTATTTGATACCTCCGTCGATGCCACGATCATCTTCTTCGACGAGTCTTTGGCATTTATGTTTTTTTGGCGAAGATGAACACATCATATCTTTTCAGATTAAAGGCTTCTATTCTCTCCTCTCTTTGTTATGTTTTATCATGAACTCAAGATTTGTGATGAACACACACATATATCCTCATCAGATTAGTGTATGTCTGTTCTACCAAAACCGAGCATGAACACACACATATCTAAAAAATTGCTGCAATAAACCCAGATATGATGTTCAAGCATGAACACATACACACGAACACTTTTGGGGATCGTTTGATTTCTGTGATGAATATAAACACGATGAACACATACACACATACCTTAAAGATCATTTGATTTCTAGAAAAAAGATGAACACACACACATTAATTTTTGTTCAAGAACACACATGGATTTCTTTTCAAGAACTCATACATGCTTTCAAAATAGAAATATGGGAAGAAGATGTTCAAGAACACACACATCGATTTCTAGGAAGAAGATTTTCAATTTGGAGTTTGTTTGTTCTTCGTGTTCATCCAATATAGCGAGAGCAAGGCAAAAAAATACAATTTTGATTTTCTTTTTGTGAGCAAAAAGAAAGAGGCTCAATTTTCTTCTAGTAAGCAATAAATTTATGCAAATCGTTGAATGATTTCTTCAATTTTGTTGCAGCTTCGAACACACATGAGTTAGGTTTTTTTTTTTTCAAATGAACACGCAAGAACGATGAAACACAAGAACAAACCCTGATCTTCTTTTTATTTTCCCAGATTAGTGGGTTCTTGAATGGCTTCTTCCACTTTGTTAGAGATTCAAATGTTTGTGTGTGTGTTTTTCTTTGGTTTGTATTCATTATTTGTCCAAGTTATTCGATTTGTTAAATACTGAAACAATCTTTATGTTTATGCTCTTGAGTTCATCATATTTGTTTTAGATATATGGATTTATGGATAGGAGCATCATGAGTGTGCTTATGTTCTTGAATAGATTAAGTTGAAGAATGGATGTGTGTGTTCTTGATCCGAAAAACAAAAAATCAATTTGTTTTAGATTTTTGGCCGAAGACTCGCCGGAGATGCAAAGACCGTCAGAAATCGGCTAAATCCACATCAACCGGTCAGGGTAAAATGTGGACAGAAAAACAAGTTTAATGGATAAATGTGAACAAAAAGAATTCAATGACTAAACGTGTACAAACCAAAAAATATGTTAACCTTTAAAATCATTTTACAAAAATAATTGTTGTATTCAAATTAATTCTATCCATATCTTCAGCAAACTACGACAGAGAAATATACTTTAACCTTAAAAATATGAAATGTTATGTGTCCAAAATTTGTATGGTCGTGAAGAGAGATGCATCGAAGAGAGATTCGGATGCATCCAATTAATGGACGTCAAATCTATGTGGCCCCTGGAAAAAGGTAGATAATCAAAGACCCTTTCGTAATTAATTGGCCGACTAGGGGTGTTTTCTTAAACCCCATATCCTTTTCTACCATCCAACCCCGTCAGCCACCGCCGCAGACAACCCCAATATCAGCCGTCAAATCTTAACGTCGTTAAATCTCTAGGTCTTTGAGACACGAGAAGTCTAAAAAGCCAACTGGACTTAATTATCACCTTTGCAATCATTGTCCTAAGGCTCTCCTTCTCTCTCCACCTCACGCCACCATTCTTAATCTTCTCTCCGCCGATGACGGTTCCTCTAGTTCTCCGGCAGCCGCTTTACCAGATGAAGATCTACTTCCTCTCATCTATGAGGTGATTCTACGACCTTTATCTTGCTCCATGAATGTCTACGTGACTTCCATTCTTTATCTTGAATGGTTTTTCTAGATATCAAAACCTTTTATAACTGTTATTGTTGTTTGTATGGTGTTTTAGGTTTGAAGTTTCATACTTTGATTGTTTTCATGCAGGGAATTTGACAGTTCCTAATCAAGTGAAAGCTTTTGTTGTTATAATTTGGTGAGAAGATACTATATTTTTAAATTTGATGGAGATGAACAATCTGAGAACGGAATCTCATGTAGCCCAGAAAAGCCGGCGACATAAGTTGAGATTTCAGCAAAACTCTGACGATCCGAACCACCAACATTTATCACAAGATCCTCACTTTGAAGTTCATAGACCCAGATACGGGTCCATTTCATACGATCCGAATGTATTCCCCTCCGAAATGCTTAATTCAGTTGCTAGTAATCCACAACTTTTGATACCTCCGAACCATGCTTTTGTTTCCCATGAACAAGATTCGGGTTCTGGTTCATCTCCGGCGAATTTTCCCCACTCGGTATCGTCTAAAGTTATCGGCGATAACTCACAAAACGGTGCGAATTGGAAAAGTGTTGTCGCTTCTCAAAACCAACTTCAAGTTAGTAGTGACTGGAATGTTGTTAGTTACTCTAACGTTGCTTCCATGAGTATCGATCAAAGTAACTCCAATTCTCCGATGGTGGTTGACGGCGGAGCCACTTCCAAATCGAGTTACGGGTTTAGTCACGATTTGCAAAACATTCACTTGGGTGATCAGAAAAACTACGGCCAAGTTCCGGCGTTCAGTTCTACACCGTATTACCACAACACTCTACAAGAAATTGTTACATCAGCCACCGTAGGAACCCATGTTCATCAAGGCAAGAACTTTTTAGAGATCAATCAGCCGATTCCGTGTTGGATGAATGCTTCGGAACAATTAGGGTTTATAGCAAATAGAAGTAATGATCATAGAGAAGGAACTAATGAGAACAACTGCATCACACAGGGCTTATCTTTATCACTTTCATCAGTTCCTCAAGCTAAATCCGAGTTTCCAAACCTACATTCATCTCCCAAACCCTTAAAGAACGATCTTTTAACGAATTCGGACCCAAAACAGTTGACGGGGATCTCTTCTTTTGCTCATCGGAATGTTGGCCCGCTGGGTCCTTTCACGGGTTACGCTACTATTCTTAAGAATTCCAAGTATTTGAAGCCAGCACAAGAATTATTGAATGATAATTGTGATGTTGGGTGTCATGAGTTAGTTCAAGCATGTGACAACACTCACAAGATTCTCGAAGAAGAAATGAGTAGGGTTTCCACCGAGTCTGGTGGCTCCGGTGCTTCATCTTCCACTATTTACGGTTCCAGTGAACATATTTCTGGCCGGAGCAGCTCTCTTTCTGAATCATATCGGCCGGAGTTTCATCAAAAGAAGGCCAAGTTACTATATATGCAGGAGGAGGTATTAATCCCGATTCTCTAATTAATCTTTGTTTCTTTGTGAGTTTCTTTAAATATATGAACGTTTCATCTTTGCCTAGTCAAACTCTCAAATAATCAATCACCCAAGAAAATGAAAACATTTTTTTTTGGGAGAGCTTCGTATCATTATTGCACTATATACTAGTGTTCAAATTAATATAGTTCGTACGTAGTTTATACTGTTAACTAGTCTCTCATAACCTAACCAGTGCTTTAAAACATGTACTTCAATGGTTTCTGTACACATCTTGTGACTATTCAAAACATGCATTTTGGGTGTTTCTTGCACCCAAATGTGGATCTTTTACAACCATATTTTTTAGTTTGCGAGTTACATTTTTTTTTCTCTTATTAATTTTTATGTTATGTTTCATACGGGATCCTAGTGATAATTTGTGTTTCAAATGTGGATCTTTTACAGCCATATTTTTTATTTTATGAAAACTTATTGTAGTAAATAGAGGTAATAAATTATAAATAGTTAATAGTCGCTCAAAACTTGCAAGAAATAGTTGTACTATGTGAAAAGGGTGTGACACAACATTCCCACCGGATGTTGGTTGACAAACACTTGTACGATGAGTCCATGACTATACTTATCATCTATTTTCACTAGTGAATACTGAATACTATTATTACTCTCTCTGATTTTATAATATGGACGTAAATAGTTACCTTTTCGTTTGTTTTTTCTTGGTCATTCTTTTTTTGCCTTTTTACCTTTCGTCTCGAAAGGGAAAGAGTATAAGAGTATTGCCCTTTCGAGACGTCAATGATACTGTTAATTTCCTCTTATCAATTCAAAATGATCCGTAACATAACGGACCCACGAAAGTACTTTCATAATGGAGAAAACTTAGAATTTTTTGGGGTCAAAATCAGTAAGATTATAATATTGGAGAACTTTCTTATTAATTAATTACAATACCAAATTGATGAACATACTTTCAACTGTAGTTACCCCACTATCGTCACTTTTAATGTCCCTAATCACACCATGATTGACCTTTCACATGCAATGTTCTCCACTCCCATCCAACTTTCCATTCACGAGCCCACAAAAGAAATATATTGTCACAACTATCCTTTACTTCATGTGTTATAACGCATGGTTCTTGGTGTTTGTATTTTTCAAAAGGTATGCCGAAGGTACAAGCAATATAATCAGCAGATGCAGATGGTGATTTCATCTTTTGAAACAGTCGCTGGACTTAGTTCAGCAACTCCATACGTTTCTTTGGCTCTCAAGTCAGTATCACGCCATTTCCACTTTGTTAAGAGTGCAATTTCTGAACAACTTACACAAATGAAGAAGACCTTTGAAGATTTGTGTTCTCCAACCACTGGGACAAATGATTCATTGTCTCAGTTGAAATCCATTGATCATAACTCACAAAGACATGGGAAATCAAGTGGAGGATCAGCAATCTTTGGGAACCAACAACCCGTGTGGCGACCTCAACGGGGCCTTCCTGAACGTGCAGTCTCGGTTCTAAAAGCTTGGCTTTTCGACCATTTTCTTCACCCGTAACACACTATATCCTTCACATTAGTGCATAAGATTCTAATTTTAAAACAATGCATGGGCTAAATTTATACTTATAGGTACCCATCGGATGCGGACAAACATATGTTGGCAACTCAAACGGGACTAACAAGAAATCAGGTTAGTTACTACGTATGTCTTGATGCATTAAGACACTTATAAGAAATGTGTTTTGTTAAGACAATTAATTTTGATGGTGATTGAATCAGGTTTCAAACTGGTTTATAAATGCTCGAGTGCGCATATGGAAGCCTATGGTTGAAGAAATCCACACCCTTGAAACTAAAGGTTTGGTGGACTCCAACACAAATACAAACAATCCTCCAACTGATGATCAAGACACTAGCAGGATGGACATGAGCTCATTGACAAACAAGCAACAACCTGAGTGTTCAAGGAATTCTGGATCCTTAATCATGATAAATGGTCAAAACGAACCAAATGGGCAACTATGGGAGCATGAGAAAAGATCAAGGCCAGAGTTTCAGATTCCTCAAACCACAATGGACCGATCTTTTACAAACATCATGCCCTACCCACGAACCACATTTGAAGCTGGTGGAGTTGGGCCTGTTTCTCTTACTTTGGGACTCAGGCAGAATGCTGAACATGTGCAACAGTTGCAGCAACATGAACATCAGCTCAGGCAGCGGTTTGGAGGTCAGTTGATTCATGATTTTGTGGGGTAGTTTTGTAATTTAAGTACGATAAAATAATACAGTAGCATCAAGAAAATCCATTGGGGGATAAGTTGGGAAAATGTATTTTTCAGGAATTTAATTAGAATTACGGTGGTAGTAGCTAGTAGATCGGCATATTGGTTTCCAGGGTTTATGTGAATTAATTTCAAAAACCCTAATCTTGGATTTTGTAAGTTTCTATATTTGGAAAAACTTTCCTTTATAGTAAATTATGTTTAAAGTAGCAGCATATATATGTTACCAATACAAGTTGGAGTGTTGGTGATCAAAGCTTAATTACATCATTGCCATCATCACCACCCCCCATCATCGCCAAATTTGATGTTTTAGCCTTGTCAAGGATTGCAATGGTCATTCATGGTGGTGTGCTTGTTGCTGTCATCACCACCGTCATTGTTAAAGCCCTTATATGGATGTCATTACGCTTGAACATTCTGTGGACACCACGACTGCACTTGCGGTTTAGGGTTTATGATTTGCCAAACTAAGAAATGTGAACAACACCAAACAAACAAATAGTCGCCTTCCCAAATCTTTAAATTGAAACACCAAGAAACGAATACTAAAAAGTAAACGAATCTTAGAGTGTTTGCGTATGAACAAATAAATCAACTCCATGAAAAACACGCATGTAAACTAAGGACATCCACAATCCATTGAATTCTACGAAGTTTAATGGATTGACAGATCACTGTCACATCAACATTTCACTTTTTATTCAAATATATTCTTTAACACACACACTCTATTAAACTCTACAAAGTTTAATTGATTTCTATATTTTGGTTGAAATTTAATTGAAAAAGAAAAGATTAAATCCATTGAACCATTCAATGATCATTCAACTTTCATCCATATCATCACTCACACTCCATTAAACTTCTATTCAATCCTAGCCATCATCTATTCAACTCTTATTAAACCCCCATTGGGGATGCTCTAAGGAACAATATAAATAAAATAAGACAATAAATATAAAGCTAATTAGGTTAAACATAGCTAAATGTCTGTAGGGCCCATACTAAAAAAAAAAAGAAAAAAACTCAATAAATTGATTAGGCTAACATCCCCTTTCAAACCCAGTATGCTTTACGAAGTCGACAACATTTACATGGTTGGTGAGCAATGTAACATCTGGATCCTCGATGTATGAAACTTTAAGTAAAATATGTATTTTGAGAGGGTTACGATGTGAGGGAAGCACCGTCACATCGTGACATGATCACGTTATGCGGGAAAGGTCATTTAAGTGTCATGACGTGACACTATGTAGGTCATGACGTGACACCTGATTAAAAGCAAAACCTTAAATCCGGACTTGGACCCTATTTAAAGGAAGTGAGGGGCTAAGGTTTCCTTCATCCTTCGCCTCCCTCACCTGCAAACCCATCACCTCTAAACCTATAGAAGAAAACCCTAATCCCTCTCCTCCATTTTGAGCTCATTTTGGTGCTTATGATTTCTTTTGAAGAAAGAAGGAGGCCTTGGAAGTGTTGTTAGCGTCTTGGCTTGCTTGTGGCTTTCATTTTGAGCATCTTTGGACATTTGTGAGTGTCCAAGACCTACACTTTCTTATGTTAGGTTGTTAGATCTAAGGTTTTGTCCCATTTTCTTCAATAATGATTCCATAAAGTTAGCAACTTTATATTGATCCTTGAGGTCCTTTTGTATATCATGTGACATCACCATTTTCAAGGCCATAAAAACCCAATTTGTTTATGCTTATTTAAAAATAAGAGTATCATTTTTGAAGAATAAGGTTGAAGAATTTGTTCCAAAAAATATGATAAAGATTTTATCAAAGCATTTCCAAAGAAATGTATTTCATTATATTAAAACCTCGGGATATCATTGTAATTATAGATCAAAAGCATAAACTGAAACAACATAGTCTTTACAACATTTATTTATATCTACTGACCTATAATTTATAAACTCTCATCGGATTATCACATATATGCTCTTGTGCCACTACCTGTAAGAAACTGAGTAGGTCATGCTTGGGAGCCTGGTGAGCACATAGGGTTTTCAACTCACAATAATTAAGTTTATTAGTTTCATCACATCAATTAACCCGATTACCCATTCTCGTTATCCCTACTTTCTGTCCCTAAAACATCTAATTCAAGGGACCCAGCCTAAGGATTTCACTGCAATTGGCACTACTACTAAGGGGATTCCTCAACGATATATGTCAGTAAGGCAACCATAAGGGGGGGGGGGTGGAGTACACCGGTTAACACATCGATCACAAACACCTATAGGTTGTGAGCCTGCTAGCGTTCAACTAGACTGTCTAGAATAGTCTGTGGTCGTCATCTATACTCTTCTAGATGACTGGATCATCATAAACATCGAGACCTCTCATCATTTATCACACATCAACCATTTCATCTACTCATGTTCTACCCAACATATTCGTAGATATAAAATACATATATTGTTTAAATCATTTAAAACATGTATAAATTGTTCATCCCACATAGATATCAGAAACACAAATAATATACACATATTCCACATAATTTATATTAAATACTTCATATCTATGTATAAGATGAAAGTAAATATGCACTCACTTGTTAAAGTGATGATTCCCAACTCGGGCAGCGTTTCGCTTCTAATAATTTATTTTCCTTCGACGAAACCTAGTATTATTACCACTAGATTTAAGTCTAATATTTATCGCGACTATTTACGATGCGTTATTATTTTATAAGTGTGAAACAATACTTTTCAACCACTATATATAGAGAGGGGTCAGACATGAACCACCAGAGGGCATGACCATTTTGGCATTATAGCACTTCTGACATCCAACAACCCTATCCGGCCTTTCAACCCAGATTCTTTGTACCGCGAGTAGTTAAAAGATATTATAATAACACTTTATATTTTATAATACTTAACACATATATTGTTTATAGGTTCATAATAACGACTTATGACTATAAATATAAGCTATACTGAAAACAGAATAATGTAGCTTAACTTACCAGGTTTTTAACGAAAACCAGGAAATTATCCAGGCAGAACTCCGACTCTAAAAACTTCTTTCGTTGGCTTTTTGACGACTTGGAGTTTCTCTATCGCACCCTAAAACTAGGAGAAATTGAACAAGAAAGAAAGAAGGATTCTAGAGAGTTTAGAGGAATGGTGTAAGAAAATATGAAAATTTCATCCTTGATTTATAATGGTTTGATCATAGAGTAGGCCCTAAGTTTCGTCCGTATCTTCCGCGTACAAGCACCGTTTTCTATGTTCTTTATATCCACGCGTTGGTATTTATGAACATTACAACTTTCATTTAGACCCCGTCGGTTAATTCTCATTTTATCTCAGATTCACACATCTTTATCGAATTTATCGCCCTCGAAGAGTAAGGACTAAGTTTTATCTATATCTTTTGATGGGTTTGAGCCAAAAGAACATCCTATGTGCTCATGCAAACCCTAATGCTTGGATCTAGGTTTCTCTAATTGTACATGCATTCATCCAAGACTTTCAAACCCTAGATCTAATGAGAAGAATTCAAAATTAAGGAAACAAATTATATCTAGATCATTACCTCTTGTTGCTTACTTGAATCTTCTTGTCTTTGAAGCTTAGAGTCACAAGTGTCACTCCTCTAATGGCTTACAAACACCGATAGCAAAAGAATGATCTTGGAAAGAGGTTGGAGGCTTCTTGAATTCGGCTCTATCACTCTTAGGGTTAGGGTTAGGGTAACCGATTTCTGTAGCCTAGGGGTCCTATTTATACTGGAGCTGTTAAGATTTCAGTTAAAAAACCCTAATGGACAGCTTAAGCCTTAATCTATCAAAGGAAGCTTCTGGAATAGGGCCTTAGTGCCGAAATTAGGGATGGACACATCCTAATTTCGTCCATGTCTAGTCCAAGAGGCTCCTCAGTCCAATACTCAACTATCACACATTTGACAGTTTAAGTCCCTGATATTAAAATAATGTCTTTTAGCCACATAATTAATTTCTTAATTAATTCTTGTCTAATATTAATTTAATTATATGATTTCTCCATTAATATATTATTCATATACAATATTAATAAATCATAATAACCTCTTTCTTAATAAATCATCCTATCATGTTGCTTCGGTGAAGGAAACCCGAAAGGACCATGCACAATCGGGTCAAGTACTTACCAAATATAGTTACGGGCTTAGACACTAATCCAACATCTTTAACATACAAAATCTATTCTTGAAATTCTTTATATTTACGTGTTGGTATTCATGAGTACTACGACTTTCATTTAGACTCCATCGGCTAATTTTCATTCTATCTTAGATTTACAAATCTGTATCGAATTCGTCGCGCTCGAAGAGTAGGGACTAAGTTTCATTCATATATTTCGCATACGAGCTTCGTTTCCGACTGTCTTTTTATCGTTGAACTCCTATTAATAATATCTTCATTTCTCGTTTAGATTATTTTACCTAAAAATCGACCGATCTAAAATTTGATTTCCGAGCTGTACATTGTTACGCTAAATCTTAGAAAAATCATAACTTCCTCAAATGAAGTCAGATTTTGACATTCTCTATATGCACACTCTTAGTTTAACGGATACTATGACTTTTGTTTAGATTACTAAGGCTAAAAAGTAATTTCTCAAAAATTTACTTTTTACGATACGCAGAGTTGTGTCGGTTTATCCGTAAAACTTCAACGAGTCATAACTTCTTTATTATAAGTCGGATTTCAGCATTCTTTATACGTATGAAATCCTTGTGAATTATGATATACCTTTTCTTAATATTATTTATGTTAAGTAATCTTCTATCAAAAAGTCATTTTAACGCTTATTGTCTCTAAATTGAATAGTCCGAATCTGCGGGCGTTACACATATCATATGGTTCAGATCTGCAAATTGATTGTGTATTGGACCCACATATGTGATCTTTGGTAAAAAGTATCGACCTTTAGGTGTTATTGGACGCTAGGAGGCTTTCTAGAAAGATTGGATCAATGGTTTAATGGATTGAGAGTTGAATCCAATAAGTTGAGAAAATCAGTTTCACGACGTGACACCCTTGTTGTCACAGCATGACAATTGGGTCTTTTCCTGATTAATTTGTATTGATTCTGTCATGACGTGATAACGTGCACATCACGACGTGACGATGATTTGGATCGAGACTGATTTGAGTTGAGACTGAGTTAAATCGTAGCTGAGTTGGAACTGGGTTGAGTTAGTTTCCCACAACGTGAACAGGAGCTGGTCACGACGTGAGGGTCAACTAATGGAAGTGTTGATCATTGACTTTGACCTTGACCACTGACTTGTTGACCCGGTTTGACTTTTGGACAAAATGGTTAGTTTTAGAGAGGTTAGACTAAGGTGGGACCTTGTTTGATTTAACAGGTGTGTCGTACCACCATTTGTATGGTAGTGAGCTATGTTTCTAGCTGACTTCGTAAGACAGGCGAGTCTTTTGTAAGATGTAAGTTGTCTTTGTGACTCTTGCATTTATATGTTGGGCTGGGCCCATTTGTATTATGGGTCGAGCCCATTGGGCTGGGCTCATTTGCATGTTAGGATGGGCCCATTCATATGTTGGGTTAGGCCCATTTGTATGATATGTGGTATTTTGAGGAACTCCCTAAGCTTTGTGCTTACGGTTATGTGGTTTAACATTTTCAGGTACTTCTAGTTCAAAAGGAAAGGGCTCGGCTTGACTTCATAACATTTCCCGTATGATTTTCCACATTGATGACTGCTGGTTTTACTTTGATAAGTGATATACATTTATATCATGTTTGGTTTTGGAACAACTGGTGTATGAATTTCATGGCTTAAAAATAAAACTTTTTACGAGTATTTGTGGGATGTTAGAAGCAATACTTTGTTGATTTTGCAGGGGCAGGACAAGTCCTTTTTTACCAAACAGGGAACAGGGCACAGGAAAGCCAATTGAAACGGGGGACAAAAACTGCTATATGATAACAAGGGTAAAACTGGAAATAAGATTTTCTAGTCCTGTAAAGTGAGCACAGAGTACAAAGAAGAAAAGATAATACTTGAGGCAATGTGATACTTCTTTATTCACTGAACAGAGAAAACAAAAGTTTGGGATACAGCTCAACGTTCACATGCCTCCCAATTTAAACTAAGAACTTAGCAGAAAAATAGGAACTACCTGGCTACATGCTAAAGACCAGGGAATCATCTTCACACGTGGTCTTTGATTTATTCAATGGGAAAAAAACTACTTAATACTAATAAAAATTGTGCAGAAAAAAAACAAACTCTGAATTATTTCAACATTTTCCCTCCTAATTCAGAGTTCTCAACTTTCTTCATACCAATCAACTTGCACATTTCCTCATGCTTCACTCTAGCCAGGGCTTTTGTAAGTAGGTCTGCCTTTTGTTCTTTTCCATCTACGTGTGCAACTGTGATTTCACCATTCTCCACACACTCCCTGATAAAGTGAAATCTTACGTCTATGTGCTTGCTTCTTCCATGAAAAACTGGATTTTTCATGAGTTCAAGTGCTGACTTGTTATCCACTTACATTGTCATTGGTCGGATGTTTTGACCTGTTATTGATGACAAGAGCCTTCGCAGCCAAATGCCTTGACATGCAGTCATAGTGGCTGCCATAAATTCAGCCTCACAGGAGGATAGAGCTACACATCTTTGTTTTTGTGAAGACCAAGAAACCAGATTTCCATTGACATAAAACACCATCCCTCCTATACTTCTTCTATTATCTAAATCCTTTGCATGATCACTATCCAAATACCCTGCAACATTTATCTTCTTTTCTCCTCTTGTGTAGACCAAACCATGGTCTAAAGTGCCCTTTATGTACCTGAGGATCCCTTTCACAGCTTGAAGATGATCCATGGTAGGTCTCTCCATGAAGCGGCTTACTACTCCCACTGCAAATACCAAGTCTGGACGGGTATGAGTCAGGTACCTAAGTCCACCCACTATACTCCTGTACTCAGTGGGGTTGAACAGCTCTCCACCTCCTTCTTTAGTCAACTGGGTCTTGTGTTCCATGGGGCTTTTGGTGGGATTACACTCCAGCATATGGGTCTTTTCTAGGAGGTTTCTAGCATATGCTTCTTGCTTCAATGAAATAGAGTTATTTTGTTGATTTACCTCAATTCCCAGGTAGTAAGTAAGGAGACCTAGATCACTCATCTCGTATTTTGCATTCATCTCCATCTTGAATTCTTTCACGTCAGCAGTAGAGCTTCCAGTCATCAACATAGACTCCAATAATTAAAGTGTTTCCATTTTTCAACCTGGTATATATAGAGTATTCTTGGGGGCACCTTTTGAATCCAAGACTTTTCAAGTAAACATCCAAACACGAGTTCCATGCCCTAGGCGCCTGCTTTAGGCCATAGAGTGCTTTTGACAGCTTATAAACCTTATTTTCTTCACCTTTTTTCTCAAACCCTTCTGGCCGTGTAACATATACTTCTTCTTCTAACCTTCCATTTAGGAAAGCTGACTTCACGTCAAGGTGATGAACACCCCAGCCATTTGAGCCAGCAAGAGCAAGAATAACATGAACAGTTTCAATTATAGCAACAGGGGCAAATACCTCATCATAGTCGATTCCATATTTCTGCACATAGCCTTTTGCCACGACCCTAGCTTTGTGCTTCAGTATCCTTCCAGTCGGGTCACGCTTTATTTTGAAGACCCACTTCAAACCATTTGGCTTCCGATTTCTTGGGAGATCGACTAAAGACCACGTTTTATTTCTTTCAATCGAGGCTATTTCAGCCTCCATCGCCTGTACCCACTCCTTCTTGCGGCTGGCCTCAGTGTAGGTTGAAGGTTCGTCATCGCAGCTCACTATCATGAGTTCTTCAGGTGGTAATTCAATTTCTTCCGTGTTTTCATATAGGTCAGTGAGCAATCGGTAACGTTTGGGGGCTCCACCACCTGTGGAGCTTGACGTGCTGCTTGGAGTCGTTACCGGAGCTTGAAGATTTGGAGTAATTGATGGACTGGGTGAACCCGGTGATGTATTAGCGGATGCATTAAGTGGACTTGAATAGACTGGTGAGGTATTGGGCTGAGGGGTCTCGGCCCAAGTATTATTAATATGCGATGATCCAGTTTCTTGCTCGGCTATATTTGAACCACTTCCATAACCAGGGATATCCGACACCCATTCAAGATCTTCGCTATTTTCCTCGTCACTGAAGTCAAAGCCTTCAACAGTGAACAACATCCCTGGTGACGACTTGATCTTGGACGTGCTCTCCCATACCCATCTCCGATTTTCTTCAAAGACTACATCCCTACTTACATACATAGAGCTTGAATTAGGGTCTAGAAGTCTGTGAGCCTTCATTCCTTTTTCTGTTCCAAGATACACCAGTTTCTTGCTTTGATCGTCCAATTTCCTAAGATGCCCCTTTGCTACTTTCATGTGAGCAACACAACCAAAGTTTCTCAGGTGTCCAACATGAGGCTTTCTTCCCGTCCATAATTCATACGGTGTGGTTTCCTTGAGGGCTTTCGTGCTTAATCGATTCAATACATAGACTGCGTGAGTCACAGCCTCGCCCCATAAGACATCGGGAACCCCCATCGACTTCAGACAGCTCCTTGTCATCTCCAGCACCGTCCGATTCCTCCTCTCCACGACCCCATTTTGATGTGGAGAGTAGGGTGCGGTGTAGTGATGCTTCAATCCGGTTTCTTCATAGTACTCATCAAATTGCTTCGACAAGAACTCCCCTCCACGATCTGTTCTGAGTACTTTTAGCTTCTCACCGGTTTCATTCTCAACCTTGCTCCTGAAGTTCTTGAAGGTATGATAGGCTTCATCTTTAGTTTTCATTAGATATACACACATGACCCTGGTATAATCGTCAACTAAGAGCATGAAATATTTGTTGCCTGCAGGTGTTGGAGGTGAGACTGGTCCACACAGATCACCATGGACCAGTTCCAATTTCTTTGTGGCCCTGAAACTTGTGCTTGCTGGGAATGAAGTTCGAGCTTGCTTCCCTTTCAAACACCCTTCACATGGTTCTGAGGGTACCACCACCTTGGGAATTCCTTCAATCAGGTCCTTATCAACCATAGTCTTTAAAGAGGTGAAATTCACATGGCTTAGCCTTGTATGCCACAACCATGCTGGATCACTTAGATTGGCCATTAAACATCTTGGTGCAATCTCTTCTAGATGAATTTTGTAGAGCCGGTTTGGAGATTTCTTCACTTTCATTAGTAGTCTTCCTGTATCATCATGCACCCACAAGAAAGGCTCCTTAATTCTGATCTCATCACCTCCTTCAGAGAGCTGTCTAAGGCTAATTATATTGCTGCAGAGATCAGGTATGTAGTACATGTCCTTCAATCTTCTTTCTTCCCCATTCTTGCACTGGAGTAGAATCGAACCTTTCCCTTCAATTTTTACTTTGGTTTCATTCCCAAATTTCACAACCCCATGGATTTTTCTGTCCAAGTTTTGAAACTTGTTTTTGTCCCCAGTCATGTGGTTGCTGGCCCCAGTGTCAAGGTACCACACCTTGGACTGATTCAAGGCTCCTCCATTTGGCTTCACCTCAGGTTTCACTTTGTCTTCATTTAGAAGTACTTCCCCTATCTCTTCAAAGGCTGATAACAGCAAAGCTGGTTCATTATCATCATGGACCAGATTTGCCTCTAGATTTCTTTCTTTCTTTGGGTTCTTACACTCTGCTGCATAATGCCCAAAATCCTGGCAATTATAGCATTGCACACTACTTTTATCTTGGCTGCTAGAAGTACCTTGGCCTCCCTGATTATGGTGACAACCTCTGCCACCGCCACCGCGACCTCTTCCTCTGCCTCTTCCTCTGCCACGTGAACCATTAAAGCCACCCCGGTTTGTCTTTTCCTTTGAGTCACTATCACTTTTCTTCTTGTTCTTCTCTGACCATTGTTGATAAGTCATGATGAGCTTTCTATCTTCTGGCTCAGCATGACATTTCATCCGTTCTTCATAGGCTTTAAGCCTTCCTATTACTTCTTCAACGCACATGGAGTTTATATCTCCAAATTGCTTAATTGTTGAAGCAATTTGGAGAAACTTGGACGGTACTGCCCTCAACAGTTTCTTCACAATGTAGGCCTCCTCTATAGTGTCCCCAAGGGTGCGCATGGTGCTCACAATGTTGCATACTTTTGCAGCAAAGTCATCTATGCCTTTTGTCTCCTTCATTGTCATGGTCTCAAACTCTGTCTTCAATGTTTGTATTTTGGCTGTCTTCACCCTATTTGCTCCCATAAACATGGTTTTCAAGGCATCCCATGTCTCTTTGGCTGTCTTTTTCTCTGCCAAAGAGAGTAACAAATCTTCAGGAATACCTTGATAGATGGCTGCCAGAGCCATCTTATCTTTCTTAACTTCCACCACTGTGTTTTGAGTCCTGGGCTCCACTGCTTCCCAAACTCCTTGAGCTTGCATGAAGACTTTCATTTTTATAGCCCATGCACCATAATTACTTCTGGAAAGCATTGGGTAATGAAGAGTGATCTGACCTTCCTTTTCACCATTTCCATTATTTCCAGACATCTCTTCTCGTGACTGGTATTTGGGCATACACCTGGAAGCTCTGATACCAAATGTTGATTTTGCAGGGGCAGAACAAGTCCTTTTTTACCAAACAGGGAACAGGGCATAGGAAAGCCAATTGAAACAGGGGACAAAAACTGCTATATGATAACAAGGGTAAAACTGGAAATCAGCTTTTCTAGTCCTGTAAAGTGAGCACAAAGTACAAAGAAGAAAAGATAATACTTGAGGCAATGTGATACTTCTTTATTCACTGAACAGAGAAAACAAAAGTCTGGGATACAGCTCAACGTTCACATGCCTCCCAATTTAAACTAAGAACTTAGCAGAAAAATAGGAACTACCTGGCTACATGCTAAAGACCAGGGAATCATCTTCACACGTGGTCTTTGATTTATTCAATGGGAAAAAAACTACTTAATACTAATAAAAATTGTGCAGAAAAAAAAACAAACTCTGAATTATTTCAACATACTTGGGGGGGGGGGGGGGGGGGAGGGGGGGGAGACATGTATACTTCCTCATGAAGATCAAAATTCAAAACTACATTCTTGACATCCATCTGATAAATTATCCATTGTCGAACAGAAGAAACAATACTTAAAGTGCGAACGATCGTCATTTTTGCAACTGGAGCAAAAACTCTCCTCATAATCCATTCCATACTTTTGCGAATATCCTTTTGCAACAAGTCAGACTCTATAACGTCAACAAACCATCAAACTTGGTTTTAATCTTGTATACCAAACAACAACCAATCTTGTGCTTTCCATGAAGGAGCAGAACCAAATCCCACGTATGAATATGATAATGAACCGTACGTTTCTCCTCCATAAAGTTATTTGAAAGGGGATCGGAGCCAACCTCTTTCTAAGACTCTGGATAAGAGATATGATGTTCACATTATTAGAAAACAACCCTTTAATAACACACATTGCGTGTCATAAAAGGTGTAACGCCCTATCCCGAATCGTTTCCTATTTCGGAGTGGTGACCAAAGATCGGGTAATATCAGGCTTAGGACCTTTGAGGAAATGAGATCTGGACCCATTTGGATGTGGGTGATGTAATTTAGATGATCCGAGTTTGGAACCTGGTAGTTAAGAAGATATTTATTTGTAGATTGTATGTTAGTTGTCTTTGTGTTGCTTTTATGGAAGACCAGGAGGTGGCTCCTGGCACTTGCATGTGAGACCCAGGGTGATTGACCCCTGGCCTGACAAGGACATACCACAGTACAACTCATGAGATAATGGCAATACTATGGTTAGCACACAACACCTTCAACTGCATGTATTATGTGTATGATATGTTTGATATGTATGGTATGTGGTATTTTTTGTATAAGGTGTCTAAGTCCATAACTATATTTGGTATGTACTTGAGCCGATTTAGCATGGTTCATTTGGGTTGCATTTCATTCAGAACAGTTTGTAAGGATGGAATTTTGAGAAGAGGATATTTATGATTTATTAATATATTATAAGATCTAATATATTAATATGAAATCATATCATTAGCATTGGTCAAGAATTAATTTGGAATTAATTTAGTGACCAAAAGAAGACTAATTAAATATAGATTCTTATAGAGTAGGACAAAGGTTATTTAGGATGGGCTAAACCATTATGAAAATCCATGGATAGTCCATGGAAGTTTTTACCCATGGATCCTAAGTAATATGAAAGGTCATGAGCATTAAGGTTTACATGGATGTAACCCAAATCATGCCACACTATATAAGAACTCCCCTAGCTACTAAAATCGGCACTAGTGTGTGTGTGTGTGAAGAGAATAACCGATTTTGTGTGCAAAGATACTCTCTCTCAAGTTTTCCAAATGTTAGTGGTGATTTGTGGTTCCATTTGAGGCATTCACATTATTGGTGCTAGGCTCTTAAAGCTCCAAGTAACAAGCTACAAGAAAGGTATGTTATCTAACTAGTTTTATTATACAAGTATCAAAGTTTTGTATGCTAGTTAGGGTAATGCTTTGGAAAAAAATTGCATGTATAATTAGAGAAAACATAGATCAAAAGCATTTATGGTTGTATGTGCACCTTAAGGTTGTTAGAGTGCTCAAAACTCGTCAGTGGTATTAGATACTAGGATTGTTTTCCATTATACTTGATGCTACTTGTTCTCAAAGCTTGAAAAAATCGATTTTATGCTTTCTGGACAGTGGACTCGCCGAGTCCACTGACAGACTCGCCGAGTCACCCCTTTAAACTGACCAACTCACCAAGTTAGTTCATGCACTCGACGAGTTGGTGCTCCAAAATGCAGATTTTCGAGTTTTAAAGCTAGAAGTGGACTAAAATCATTACCCTAAACTGTTTTTGAACAAATAAACTTGTTTTTGATGTGGTAATAATTATGCTTATCCAATTTCAAAGATAATTGTCAAAGTTTCATGCTTTGTATTAGTTTATATAATTAGGCTAATTTCTTGAAATTTGTTTGATATGAATTATCTTGATCATATGAGTTTAATTGAATCATGTATGAATTATTTGATTATTGTGTTAATTAAAATAATGATCTAAATGATTTTAGTGGACTCCATAATTTTCCCTCAAGTTATGGAATTCCAAAAGTCTTTTCTTTAAAAGAGTCAATAAACTCATATGTTATAGAAAAATGAAGAGTCTCATTTTCAAAAGCCTTTAAACTCATATGTTATGGAGATGAAAAGTTTTGAAGAGTTTTAAAACTTGCCCTCAAGTTTTGGAATTTGTAAAGTCACACACATTAATACTTTAATTTCAAACCCTAGAATTTTAAAAGTTTAAAATTCAACCATTATTCTATTATAATATTATAAGTTTAATAATATATATATATATATATATATATATATATATATATATATATATATATATATATATATATATGTATAAGAACATGTCAGTCTTACCGTTAGTGTAACGACCGAAAAATACAACCAATTTTAAATTTTTCAAAAACAACTCAATTCCATTAAATCTTTACAAAAAGGTTTTCAATACAAAACATTTAACGTATTCCCAGAATCACATTACTACAAAATCATGAGGAGCGGTACGATCACGCCTTCGCCTTGCCACGGTCTCCTGAAAAACCTGAAAATCATAAAACCACAACTGTAAGCCCGAAAGCTTAGTGAGATATCCCCAAAATACCAACCACATATACCATACACGCATAACATGCCATAACATATCCGATCACAGAACAACCATGCACTTCGGGTCTACTGTGTGACTGGTCAGCCGCACCGGCCTACAGTCCACCTGGTCCACCCTCTGAGTCTAGCCATAAACCTCGAGTCTACAGTGTGATTGGTCCGCCCGCACCGGGCCTTCAATCCACCTGGTCCACTCTCCGAATCTAGCCACATACATCGAGTCTGCAGTGTGATTGGTCCGCCCGCGTCGGGCCTTCAATCCACCTGGTCCACTCTCTGAGTCTACAGTATGACTGGTCCGCCCACACCGGGCCTTCAGTTGGCCTGGTCCACTCTCCAAGCCTCGGCACGTCTGGTCCGCCCTCTTGGGGCCTACAGCCTATCCTGACTGCTCGCTGGGCCTTCGGAACAACCGGTCCGCCCTGGGTATCTTGGCTTATAGCACAAAGCAGGACCCGCCTCAACCCAACTCTAGTCCAAACAACCATGTGCACATATACATACAATCATATAGCAAGTCACAGTCAACAAGCAGATCAAACAGATCACATAACATATCATCATCCTAACCAGGATATCGACCTATCAGGTCGCTAGCATAGCATCTCCCTATCTCTCAAGATACCGATCTCAATCAGGTCTCTAACATATACCATCCTAGCTCTCAGGATGCAAACATATCAAAGAAATAACATAACAACAACTACCCGAATCTCAATCCGATAAGGGCCGGCCTTGGTGCCTTAAACCCTGTTGATATAGTGAGGATAACTCACCTCGATACTGCCGACTGAACAGATAACCCAAGCTGCTCCGACCACTGATACGATCTCCACCACTGGACAACCACCACGACACTGAACTCAAAACAATAACCAACAATTACCAAAATGCCCCTGGAAACCACTGGTCAACCTTTAGTCAAAGACAAGGTCAAAGTCAACCCCTGACTGACTCTACTCGCCGAGTCAACCCGATGACTCGCCGAGTCCCCATACTCAGAACTTCCCTCAATCCGCGACCTAACTCGCCGAGTCACCCCGAGACTCGTCGAGTCCAACAACTCTGAGTCCACTCGCCCACAACTCACCAAGTCATCCCTTAACTCGCCGATTCTCGACTCTACCAGAAAATATTGGGACTCTTTGACAAGACTCGCCGAGTCCAAGAACAGACTCGCTGAGTCTAAGGCTATCTTCAACCTACTCGCCGAGTTGTTCATACAACTCGCCGAGTTCCAGGCCATCTTCATCCAACTCGCCGAGTTGTTCTTCCAACTCGTCGAGTTCCAACTCATCTTCAAGCAACTCGTCGAGTTCACCCATGTGACTCGCCGAGTACCACCGGTTTGAATCCATACAGAAGCATTCCAGGCCATGCAATTGATCCAAAACATAGATCTCGCATCCTACAACCCATCCATCACGTAAAGTGGCAAACTTTACGTGAATCCAAAGAAATCTAGGCCTTATACACTTTAGGGCTAGGGTTTGGGACATGATAGCTTCACTACACACTCAAACACAGGGACTTTCAGGCATTCCAACCCTTCTCCATTCCAGATCTGAGGTAGCAACCTCATATCTAACCTCTAAACTCCAAAACACCAAAAGATAAGCTCCCCACAAACCCCATAATGATGAATCCAAAGAGTAACGGCCCAAGGACGAGATATTACCTCAAAAGAACGCCCCAACTGCAATGGAACTCGAATCCAAGCAAAGCCCCTTGCTCCAAGCCTCCTACCCTTCAAGATTTCCTCAACAATTGCTTCTCCAAGCTCCCAAATGCAACTTGATCCACTCACATACGAAGGTTAGGGTTTCTGGACTTGAGGATGAGTAAAGAGGCTGGGGGAATGGATGTTATGTTCTTTATATAGGGCTCAACCCCGAGAATTAGGGTTTTCTCCACTCAGCGCCTACTCGCCGAGTCCATCTTACTGACTCGCCGAGTCGGCTACTTAACACGCGACCAAGTCGCGACTCTACTCGCTGAGTCCACCCATGGACTCGCCGAGTCGCTCTTTCCTAATTTACTCTTTTAGCCCTTCAACTCTACTCTTGATATTTCGGGATGTTACAGTTAGTAAGCCTCATTCACGAAGTCGGTCTATAAGGGGGGTATAAGGTTACTGCCTATAAAATGGCAGTTTAATGGGTGTCTATTCTTACCCACCGCTTCCTTGATTGGTGGAGGGTCGTTAGTCGAACGGGTAGGATAGGACACTAATTATCATTAAGTATAATGATAATTATAAAGTAACTAAATGTTTTATAAATTCTCAATCTTAGTTACTTTAGGAAAATGTGAAATTGATGCTAACCCATGAAATTACACTTTGCATCTTACCAAGTCGGTAGTGGAGCGTGTGTGGTTAACCGGCACACTAACATGGACTAGTAAGGGTGGCAAAGGGTGTCTTAATGTTTGTCATAGATCGGTGGAGTGTGTGTGGTTAACCGGCACATCGTTTAGGTGATAAACGACATTAAGAGTACCAAATATATTTGCATGGTTATTCACACCTTGTTTGTGATCCTCGGTATCCCAGTCACAAACTTGAACGACATAATCGAGATTTAAACATGTCATTAAAAAGTTCAATGAATCTCAAAAGAATCTAGGAATTTCATTTCATCTAAAACCTATCAATCAATTTCGTTTTTCATGGTGGAAATTGGTAAATCGTCATTTACCTACCTTCAGATGTTTTGCAACTTGGATTACGGCATCCCTCTTCCAAATTGTAAAATATTGTGTTGGGTCTTAGCCTTAATATTTCATTTGGGTGCTATATTAAGCACTCTTATCTAATCTAAACTTTGTTCTCTTCTTTTTCAAATGTCTTCCAACAATGCTTCTGGCTCAAACCCTACTGGATCCTTCTCTCTTATGAACCTTTGTGGGAGAGTCATCTTCGATGGTACTAATTTCAATGATTGGATTAGGAACATCAGGATGGTCACTCGTTATGAGGACAACAAATAGTCGAATATGTCCTAGATAAGGAGCTTAAGGTCATTGATGAGTCTTCTGCTACTCCTGAGGAGATTGTTGAGTACACTACCCATGAGAAGGATGCCACTAAGGTGTCTTGTATCATGCTGACAACTATGACAGCAAAACTCCAAAAGTCCTATGAGGATTTCTACCCTTATGAGATGCACCAAGACCTGATGGAAAGATACCATCTGAGTGCTCCTCAAGAGAGGTATGAAATCATCACCTCCATGATAACAAATAAAATGAAGGATGTAGAGTCCATCATGATCCACTTGCAAAAATGCAAAGGTTTGTGGACCGTCTGCTGAAGTTGAATGTGAACTTCGATGAGGAACTGGCCATAGATATTATTCTACATTCTCTGCCTCCATGTTATGATCAGTTTCGTATGACTTATCATATGAACAAGGATGAGGTCACCTTCAACAAGCTTCGAGGGACTTTTGAGGACTGCTAAAAGTAGTCTCAAAGGTAAGCATATTGGTACCACTCCTACTACTGCCCCAGTTCTGGCAATCGGGAAAGACAAAGGGAAGAAGAGGAAGACCCCTTCCAAGGATCACAAGGGAAAGTCTCTTGATGGGTCCTCTTTTAATAGAACTAAAGTTAGTCCTACTACTCCCTCCACCAACCCAAAAGAAGCAAAGTGCTTCTATTGTCATGAAAAGGGGCAGTGGAAGCGAAGCTTCCCCGAGTACTTGCAGGATGTTAAGGATGGGAAAGTAAAACCCACCCATGCAGGTATTTACACTATATTGTCTAATAACTCACCACATACTAATTCTTGGGTCCTTGATACAGGTTGTAGAATTCACATTTGTTCTGATTTGCAGGGATTGAAAAGAAGTAAGGATGTGGAGCACGGGAAGATAAACTTGATCATGGGGAGTAGGAAAGCTTCACCTGTCAACAAGATTGGAGTTTATTCTTTATTGCTTTGTAGTGGGTTAAAATTAGATTTGAATAATTGTTGTTACTCGTCTGAAATGGCGAGGAATATTATTTCCTTTCATGGTTTGTACAAACAAGGTTTTAGTTTTTCGTTTCATAATGAAAGTGGTGCTATTAATGCTTTTTATAATGATGTATTTAATTATAAAGTATTGCCTTGTAATGGTGTATATGAAACTATGTTGGTTGTAGACAACTTAGGAAATAATGTATTGCATATTGATTCTTCCACTAGTTTGAATAAAACATGCTTTTGGCATTGTTGTCTTGGACATGTCAACAAGAAGCGCATAGGCCAACTCCAGAAGGCTGGAGTCTTGGAGTCTTTTGACTTAAAATCAGATGATAGTTGCGAATATTGTTTGCTTGGAAATATAACTAAGTCACCCTTCACTGGTACTTGTGAGAGGGGTAAAGGTTTGAGGTGGAGAGCATCTTAGTATCGAGTTCCTTGACTATCTTAAGGAATGTGGAATTGTTCACAATTGACACCTCCTAGGACACCACAGCTTAATGGTGTGGCTGAGAGGTGCAATCGAACCTTGTTGGACATGGTTCGTTCCATGATGAGTCGAGCTTCGTTACCTATCTCTTTTTGGGGGTACGCCTTAGAGACTGCCGCCCATATCCTTAATCTAGTCCCAACTAAGAAGGTTGCCAAAACACCTCACGAGATATGTATAGGGAAGGTTCCCTCGTTAGCACACATCAAGGTTTGGGGTTGCGTGTGATTGAGAGTGCAAGAATATATGTGCGGACAAGATCTGAAAACTCAAACCTTTAATTAACTTAAGATCAATGCTTGCTGCTAATATAAGAGTCCATTCAAGTTTGGTAAACCAGTCTTGCCATGAAATAAGAAGTTCAACAAAGTATTCAAGTATGAGAAAATGAGTGTGAACAATCTAAAGATAGTTCAAGAACAATAAGAATGATAGAGCGAATGATTTTACTTGCAAGATACGTGGTATTGATGAGAAAGAGAATGTTGCTCAAAAGTGTTACATTGCATGAAAATCACATCTCCTTAAATAGACAATGAGGGATAAAAAGACAAACTAGGAAGACTACATGAACTATGTAAAACTGCAAAGTCAAAAAGATGAAATACAAGATTTTCTTGATCTGGTCCCATGATCTTTACAATAAAAAAAGACTAAATGATAAGAAGCATTTAATTCAAATACAGACTCAAAAGAGCAATAAATACAAGGTGTTTCTCAGACTGGTCTTCATTTCGGAACTCATCACACTTCAGAATGCACTTCACTTCGGATTGGATTGACTTCAGATTGCTAAAGTTTTAGTTTCATGTATCAACAGTGATAATTATGGTGGAATGCATTTAACCAAGGACTGTGACCTCAACGATAAAGGGAATCATAAGGTTCAGGTATGTTATTCGAGTGCCGACAAGTACGATGAATTTGGAGGAAAACGAAGAAGAAGGGGCTGCCATACAATGAATACAAGAAGAAAAAAGAAGAGAAGTTCAGGAAAACCAGGCAAGGTTTTTATCCAAAAGAACAACCACCGCCCGAGAATAAATTCGAGTTCAAGTCGATGCTAGCATGTTTTGCAACCATTTTTGAGAAAAGACATGATGCAACTGACGCTACGATAAGGAACCAACAGGCTACTATTAGGAATATCGAGACTCAATTGGGTTAACTGACCAAAATCATAAATGTGTGGTTACTACCTAAAACTCCTAATCAAAATCCATAATCTCATGTTATGGAGATATTTACTAAAAAAAGGATAGGTCTGAGCCATTTGTGATGTACGATACAGCTACCGAAGAACCTGATCTATAGTCGGAAGAAGCAAAGCTTGAAGCCAAAACAAAAAAAACCTTATGCCCAACACCCACGACATGGCGACCACGAGGCCACGCTATAGCAACTGAAGAATGACAATTCTTCATTTTTGAAACCTTATCAACCTCCTCTACCCTATCCTTCTTGAGCCCTCAATAATCTATTAGATTCGGAACACAAGAAATTCATGGAACAAGTGTTATCCCTCTCGATCAATGCTCCATTCCTCAAATCCATGGCTAAACTTCCTAAATTCGCTAAAGAAGTAATGACAAATCGAAAGTAGTTAGAATAAAGCATCCACGAATTTTCCTCTGCTGCAATAATTGATGGATTGCCAATAAAAATAGGAGATCCGGGCCGATTAACTTTGCCTTGTGAATTTAGCAATTCTACTTCAATAAATGTTTTAGCCGATTCAGGGGCTAGCATAAATCTCATGCCATATTCCTTTTACAAGAAGCTCGCATTACCAAGGATACAAAACACAAGAATGAAGATTTGAATAACGGATCACTTAATCACTCATCCACTCAAAATTGTAGAAGATTTATTCGTGAAGGTTGGAAAAATTATTTTTCCAATAGACTTTGTAGTCTTGGATATGAAAGAAGACGAAAACCTTCCTATAATATTGGGTAGACCAGTCTTGAGTACCGCACCATCCCTTATTGACATTCATGATTCAAAACTTACACTTCGAGTTGAATACAAAGAAATAAATTTTGAAATGAACCAAGAAGTGAGTCATGAGGAACCTTTGGACGAGGTGTTAAGAGTGAATGATTGGGAGAGTGGGAAAGAAGGTAAAAGACTACAAGCAAATATCAATGAGTTAGTGGAAATAGAAAAATTGATGGAGGAAGAGATCAAAGCATGGAAGAAACCTCAAGATCAAGAAGTTAAGCTTACCAATCCAAAAGCTTCAATTCTTATAACTTTTGAAGTATTCACGTTCACTACACCCAAGGCTCCATTAAATGAGGAAAGTGAAGAAGACACAATTGTTTCAAGTGATGATGAGGGCATGAGCGAAAAGGAGTTTGAGCAAGAAATAGATGACACGCTTTTGACAAGATGGAAGTGGAAGCTAAGGAACAAACAAAAGTAGAAGGAAAGATACAAATCAAAAGTAAAGGGATGAAACGCAAACACAAAGAAAACGCCAACACAAAGAAGAAGGAGAACACAAAAAGGTGTACATACGATGGGTACAATCTTATAAAATTAAGTGGAAAGAACAAAAGGATAAAAGGGAGATCCCACTCCCAACTGCAACAATGTAGAGTGGGAAGGAGTCTGGATCACGACTCCTAAAAAAGAAGCGCTTATCGGGAGGCAACCCGACGTTTTTACTGAGTTTGAATTTTATTTTTAATTTTTAGTTTTTCATTTTCTTTTATAAATTTTGTTTTTGTTTAACTAAAAGATGATATCTTTCTCTTGTTCTTGATCTTATTTTTGCAGTGTTAAAAGAAATGGAAGAAGTGAAAAATCTTAAATGGAAAAATCCAAGAGATTTTAGATGATTACAATCAAGAATCGCATCTTTGAATAATTATGGGGTACCTACCATACGAAGAGAAGAGTTAGGAAGAATTTTATAGAAAAGAAGTGGTTGGAATGGTCCTAAGCCATTAAGGAGTAAAGATGAATTACATTTTGGCTCAAAAAGACATTATGTGAAGTCTCTACGACGTAGCCATCAATTCCACGCCATGGTATTTGATTTTATTGCGACTGGATTCTGTTAGACTCATCACCATGACGTGACGAATATTTCCCACGTTGTGGCCAATTTATGCACACTTTTTGAAGATGGTTTCTTTGTTTATATTTATCCAGCATATTCACGAACTATGGAGGATCTAGTTTCCAGATATTATTGACATGTTCAACCTTTCCCATAAACATTCGAATTCGTTCTCGCCACTACTACCCCAGGGGATTCTGTTCCATTTTCTCTCTTTTTAATTTTATGTTCTTTAATTGTTTATGCATGCAATGAGGACATTGCTCAATTAAGTGTGAGGTAAGGGGTCGAATGTAAGAATGCAAGCATACTGATAAAAATTAAAAAAACTGACTAGGAAAAAAATAGAATATAAAGACTTGAAAAAATGGTCTAAAATTAAATCTAGTTAAATTGTTATATTTTTGTGTTGAGACCTAGGTTTCTAGTGTTGTGTGGGACGATCCAATACCCGTTTTGATGTTTATTTGAGCCAATATATATTCTAGTGTATTTGTGTTTTCGTATCATAATGAAATCATGGAACAAAAACATAGCCTTGTTTAGTTTGAGGGGCATAATACATTTAGCATCGTGTACCAAAAATGTATCCAAAAGAGCTTATGTAGTCATTGCATTTTAGATTATTATCTATAACCAATAAGGGTTGAAGTTAAGTTTCCTTGCTTAAGCATATATTTTTCTTTAGGTTTTTAGTTTTGAGTGGGTGATATATATGAAAAAAAAGTTGCAAAAGTTTGAGTGAATAAGAGTCTTCAAAGTTATGAAGATCAAGAATTGTGAAGAAAAGTTCAAGAAGTTAAAAAAAATTAAATACTCAAGTTGAAGACTCGAGAATAAGGCAATTTTCCAAGTTATTATCTAATGTAATTTTTCTTTTTCCAGGTTATTTCTATATATATATATATATATATATATATATATATATATATATATATATATATATATATATATATATATATATATATATATGATTGGGGGCTTAACTAAAAATTACCTTGAGGCAAAAAAAGATTTATGAGGATATATCCGGAGGGATGCATAAAATGAATGTTTCTCAAAATAACTAGGAAGTGTTTATGAGGATTGTGGGTATTTAAGATTGGGGAAGCTCTTAGGAATATTAGACACAAATATATGCATTGTGGTCTTGATGTAATGAATGGGCTAAAACTGGATTGGCTTGTGCGATGTTGGTGGCTAGGGTTTTGATGTAATGGTATGATAATAACAAAAAATCAATTTTGATTGAGGGAAAGCAAAAGCATAGCGTGAGGTATTTTGATATTGTCATATTTATACATATTTTTAGACATTATTTTAATACATTTTAAGCTATAATTTGGTTTAAAGCAAAGATATTTGGTACTTACTGAGTTAAAATTAGAATTTGCAGCCAAAAAGAACATTCTTGAGGAAAATGATCAAATTGAAGAAAGTTGGAAACGTGGAGGTCAAAACTAGCATCAACATGGAAAAAGAGAAGAATTTGTGAAAAGATTGCATGCGACGACATGGCAGTCTAAAGGCCATGACGTGACCACCTGTTCTGACCAAGAAGCTTCCGGAGACTTGGGACATATGCGTTTTAAGTGTTGACCACAGCGTGGCATCTATTCCCCACGTCGTGGCAACAATATTTTTTTATATCTATATAAATCAGACATTAAGTCAAATTTTGGAGGTGGACTTGAGGATTAAGCTAAGGATTATGACTGAAAACCCTCAGAAGTGAAGAATTTGATTTACATTCATGTTTTGAAGATAATTGAAGGAAGATCATCATTGAATCATTCAGTTTGCTAGATTTTACCATGTCTTTTCTAATTAACTTTGATTTCATGTTTGTTTCTGATTTAGTTATGAGATAATCACCCATACTTTTTTTAGTGAAGTTGAACCTGAATCTTAGGTGTTGATTTAAAATCATGAATGTTTTATGTTCATTTTACTTGTGTTTGATAATTAAATTTCTGGCATGTTGAATTTCTAGATTTTATTGCTTATTAAACAAGTTCTATGTAATAGATGATCATTCTGGTTGCATGAGTTTATTACCTAATTGTTTATGATCATTAAATAATTAGAGCTAGTGATTAGCCAAATCCTAGGGTTAAGTAATTAAAAGTTAATAAATTTAATTGCGTTAGAGAGCATAATTGGTCAATAATTTGTGCTTGAATTGATTGTCTTGATCTAGGATTGGTATCTCATCAATTTATCATTCATAGTCCAATTCGTGCCTATATCAATTTGGTGTTTACCTTGTGCTTAATCATTGCATGGTAATTCATAAATTAGTACATCTAGGTATTTGATCATAATAACTAGTAATTTAATGAATTGATAATCAATATAATCCATCCACTAGAAATCAACTATATGAGAGGGGGAATTCTGAACTAAACGGGAGTACTCTTTAATATTGAACTCAAATTGCTTTCTTTGCTTAAATTAAATAGTTGTTTAATTGGTAGTAGTTTGAATTAAGTTACTAAACTTGAAAAATAAGTAAAAAACCCATTTAAAGTTTGTTTCTTAGTTTAATTAATAGTAGTTGTTGTCTAAATTGAAATTATGTTCCCTGTGTTCGACACCAGACTTACCTAAGCTATTTTGTAATCCGACTAGGTACACTGCTTACAGGTGCATAAATTAGTTAAGTATTTAGGTTTATAAATTTAAAAGTTGATAGGTATATTTTGTGCACATCAGGTAACATAGCGATTCTCTAGTTTTTCTATGTAACTTTCACTGAATACATACAAAACTCTTTTCTTCAATTCAAATGCAATTAGGAACTTTTGATGATTTTCAAATCACTTTTGTCTTGCCTTTTGGTGAAACATTTCACTCAAATGCAAATTTATTTCATGTGTTCACATGTTCACAAAAGGTCATTTTGGAACATCTAGGACATAGACATAATGATGCAAGAGACTGTAACATCCCATTTTCACCTTTTAATAGGATTCAATATAAATCATCATTTATAAAAATAGAAATATAAATATATTACTTTTTGTCCAAAGCAATCATGTTAAACACATAGGAAACGTTGACCGTAGATATATAGAACGCAAAAATCCGACTTTGTATGAAGAGGTTATGCTTCTTTGTAGTTTCGCGATTAAACCGACATAGCTCTATGTATCGTGAAAAGTCAATTTTAGATAGGTTACCTATTAGCCTAAGAAATCTAATAAAAAGTCTTGGTAGCCATAAAACCGAGAACGTGCATATAGAGAACATCCAAATCTGACTTCGCATGAGAAAGTTATAATTTTCAGAAGTTTCAGCATAGTAGCATGCGGCACAGAAACCGAAATCAAGATCGATCGATTGTTAGGAAAAACAATCTAAATGAGAGTCAAAGATCCCGTTAATAGGAGTCCATCGATACAAATACATTAGAGAACGGATGTCGTATGAGAGAGTTATGATTTTTATACGGGCTTTAACAGTCTAAGCATGTTAAAAATATAACTTTAAAAATAAAGTGAGAATTAACTAACAGAGTCTAAATGAAATCGCGACGGGATTTCAATAATATTTTAATTTACTGAAGCTCTGGGTATCTAGGCTCGACTAGTAAAATCTCTCAAGTCGGAATCCTGCCAGCACAACTTCCTGGTTTTCGATAGAACTCTTTGTAAGTTAAGCTACGTGTAGTAGGCTTTTAAGTGTAACTTATATTTATATTCATAGTTGTTATTATGAATGTGTAAATAAGATTTAATAGTAATTCTAATCATAATACTAATTGATCTACTTGTGGGAGAGGTGCCTAGAATGGTCATTTTGGCTTTGTTGTTGGATTTCAGAAAAGTTATATGCCGATATGATACTGCCTCCTAATTGTCCTGTCTGGCCTATCCTTATTTGATAGAACCCTTATTATTTATTGGAATTAGTGAGATATCTAGCCTCTCACTACTAGATTCCCATAAGAACTAATAAGCTATAGTAATATATGTTAATACTCGTTTGACGTGTTGCCCGCCAATGGGATCACCAAAAAGTTGTTAATCTTCTAAGAAACTGTCCAGGTGAGTGATCTCACCATACTATGTATTACAATACATATCCATGTGTTTTAGGTTATAAGAGTTAGTAGAATATAGTCGATAGTGTAGTCTTCAGGGCTCAATGTTAGTGTACACAAAGTTTGTAGAATAGAAAGTATAGTCTCTATGTGCCTGTATTACTAGAGTCTAAAGTGTAGTCTCTATACGTTTAATATGATTGTGTATGTCGGGCGAGGCCTGCCATTGGGTGGGGCCCGTTTATAAGTTTATTAAGTGGGGCTCATTTATATGCTTATTGGGCGGGGCCCGATATATGTATTATGGTACATGGTATTTTGCGGAACTCACTAAGCCTCATGTTTACCCAGTTGAATAAAAATGTTTTTCAAGTACTTCAGTGATTCAAAAGAAGGGTAAGGTTCAACTATATACACGCGTATTCGCAACATGTTTCCGCATAATGTAATTATACTCTGATATATTTTAATAAATAAAAATGAAAACTTTGGGTTGAAAATTGGGACGTAACAGAGACCCTTTTGACAAATCTACATTTTTATGGGAATAGAAACTTATTCAAAGTTGACACATAATTAATTTTAGAAATATGCTCATTATAAACATCTTTCTAAATATCAAATCCCATAACAAATGAGTCATCCTTAAGGGAGAACAAAGAGAAGCTAGAATTAGAAATTGATTGAGGAGGTGGGAAAGGATTTCCATCTAACCTAAGAGAGAAGTTTAAGGAATTCGATTCAATCTTTAATTATTACCCCAATTTTTAAGTTAAGTTAGGATCCATAAATATGATTCGTAATATGAAGAGAGATATCATAGTCACACCACGAAACTAATTTAGGTAGGTAAAGCATTTTACCAATTCCAATCAAAATGAAATTCCTAGATCTTTTGAGATTCATTGAACAATCAACAGCGTGTTAATCTCGGATTATGCTCTTCTATTTGTGAATGAGATGTCGAAGATCACAAACAAGATGTGAATAACCATGCAAACCCGCGTGACATCCTTGAGGTTGTTTATAATCTCTCATTGATGTGTCGATTAACCACACACGCTCCATCAACAACCATAAATTCGAGTATGTGCCATCATTTCATCTTTGTAGTCCTACATTAGTGTGTCGGTTACCCACACACGCTCCATTAACGACTTGTAAAGAAATGATGTGTGTTTCTATAGATTAGCATACTATTTCACATTTTTCCTAAAGTAACTAGAGAGAGTTTTTATAAAAGGTTCTAGTACTTTATACATTATACTTTTAATGTGATTAGTGTTGTTATTTTTAAGTTTTTTTGATTAGGCATGGAAATTTGGCCTTGCCGGATAGGGAACCCGGTTCATCCGCCCTAATTGGGGACGGGAATTCCCTGCAAAAACAAACAGGTAGTGGGTATGGGGATGGGGATCCCCATTAGGCTAAAACCAAGGTTGGAGTCGGGACCGAATATACCAATCCCTAACCCTCCCTGTCTCCGCTTTGATATATATATATATATATATATATATATATATATATATATATATATATATATATATATATATATATACTCCCTCCGTCCCAATATTATTGTCCACAGACAAAAAACACACAGATTAAGAAAAACATTAATTACCACTAACTTTATATATTAAAATGACAGTTTTGTCCTTACTTTGCATTTAATGTTCAATTAAATGTTTACTTTGTTAAGTAATAATGAGGGGTATTTTGGTAAAAATATTATTTATTTTTAGAAGTGGACTATTATTTTGGGACAAACAAAAAAGGAAAGATGAACTATAATTTTGGGACGGAGGGAGCATATATATATATATATATATATATATATATATATATATATATATATAGTTAGGTTCATATATATACATCATATATTGTGTGAATGTATGGCCAATTCTGGACCAATCATTTTATTAGAGCAAATTTGGAAGTTTACAATTAAATAACTTACTATCCAAATTTAAAAAAACCGATAAATAAAGAAGTAATCAAAATCAATTTTTAATTGTTGAATATTAGCTAAATTAAAAGCCTATATATATGGAAATGAATTAATTAACTAAGATTTGCTCTTCAAAAATTTATAATCTATTTGGGTATCAAATGCGTCAAGAGATCCTACAAATTAAGCTAATTATATTTTGCTATCAATTTGTGTGGAGACTCAAGAAATCACAGAACCATCACAGAATGGAAGAATTTGATTATTCTTTATTTTTCTTCTAACTTGTTATAACATTGATAATTCTTATACAACTTCTATTCTAGATTCTTCTTGTATTATGTTGCATCCAGCTAAAACAATAAACATGTAAAACATTTTTCAAATTCGTATTCTCTAACCCAACTTTATATTATTAATCGCATTATCAAATGCAACTAAATAATAATTCTACAAATAAAAATCTATTTTTGTTACTAATCTGTAGCCATCATTTAACAATTCATACAAAATTAGATGGTGATGTCAAAAAAGAAACAAAGAATGAGCTTTCACATGCTTCAGTTTTTATAAACATAGGCTACATATCATCTCAAATCTAAATTATTCAATATAATAACTATCATACGAAAAAAAATCACTTGATATATGCTTAAAGAATCTATCTGTATAATTTTCAAATACTATGTACATGTTAATATTAAAAAAAAAAATTTATTCTTCCAGAATTTCTACAACCAATATACCGTTTCATTTGTTTTAGAACTCAATGCAAAATTATTCAGAATTTAAAAAATAAATGTGAAAGAATGGGATTTCACATGGTAAATGATTAACCATTTACAAGACTAATTCTTAAAGAATATATACACTTTAATCTTAAACATTAATCACAACAACCTTATTCTTAAAGAATTTTGCTAGGCTTAATTGGCTATTTTTTTTAATGTGTTAGTTGTGTTAAGCAAACACATAGGAAAAGAAAATCCACAAAAATGCATCACCAACAAACATACAACTTCCATTATTTTACGATACAATACAAACTTACTAAAATTTAAGCAATACTATTAAAGAATGAGATTTTACATACTATATGTTTTAAAGAATAATTCCACCTAATTATTATAGAATCGAAAATATTCTTAAAGAATATGCCAAATTCAATTGCTCTTGAAGAATCTTAGAAATAGTTGTAGAATGTCGTTGGATTATGGTATTTTAGTTCTGACAATATTGATAGGGAAAATATAATTACGTATCCATGATAAGTAGCATTTTCCTTATTTGAATATAAAGGAAATGTTAAGAATGCATCATTAATGGTTTTACGTGTAAACTAATTATAGATTTTATTAAATATTACAATAATGTCATAACTATTTTGGCCATCAGCTTTTCTAATCCAACGGTTCTTATTAAGTCATACAATCACACAATAATTACGATTCACATTTAATCCTAACATATATATATATATATATATATATATATATATATATATATATATATATATATATATATATATATATATATATATATATATATATATATATATATATATATATATATATATATATATATATATATATGTCCATCGTCCAATTAGGGGGCAATTTGCCGATTACCATTTACAAAATCTAATCCCAAATATTGTTTCAAGAGTCCGACTCTCGATACTAAGGTTTTCCAAGTTTCATTCTTGTTCTAAGAGTACGTACGACATTTTTTTTTTTTCAATCTTTTTTCTTTTTTTGTCGCTATGTATTTTTCTTGTGTTCAATTGTGCTCTTCTTGTTTAACTAATGACTGGCTTCTCAATCTTTTTGTTGTCTGACAATTACTTACTTTATGCCATACTTGGCTACTTCAAACGTGAACTACAATCATTAATTTGATTAGGTTACACTTTTATCAAAAGCATAAGTTGCTTAAAATCTTGCTAAATTAATTGTTGAATAAGTTGAGAATTTGAGATAATATTATAAAGATTTATTAATGTATGTCAGGAATCAAAAACCAATTTTCATACAAATTGTTTTTTCTGTTTGAAAGTGATAACCAACTATATTTTATTTGGCAAAGTATACGGATTGTATTTGTTTTTTTATAGTTTTAGATGGCTATTTCAGAAAATGTTAAATAACATATTTATTAAACTTGAAATTATTTTTTGTGTAATAGGATTATAGCATTTGGTTTTGATGCTTGTTAAATTTGAAATTATTTTTATCGTAAGTTGAATTTAATATTTATGATAGATTGGGGATGGATCCGGAATGAGCTAGACATGAGCTGGGGATAAGCCGAAAATCTCCCATCTCCGCCCCATTTTATTCCCTATTTTGGATTTGTGCGTCTCTTATGTATTAACTATTATTAAGGAATAAATAAATATTTATCTTTCTTTTCTTTATAATTTTTGACTATACAATGTACGTAGGTTTTTGTTTCAAATTGTATCCAGCTTAGGAATTTATGGATGAGGTTTTAGAAAGGTCTAAACCGCAAAAACCGTATTGCATCATGCACTTTGGAATGTTCGAGGTGTGGTTTGCACGGATGGATTTACTATGGTGTCAGTGGTGGCACTGGCAACACCTGATTTTTTCGGATGTAGTGTAAAATTTTTAATTTTTTTCTACTATAAAATGTGTCACCGGCAACACCTAATACAGAATCTTGCGTCTGCCCCTGGTGGTTTGTGGTTTGTAAGTTTGTAGTTTTTCTTTAAACAACACCATGTGACACCGCGAACAACCCTAATTTGCTTCACTAAATCAATTTCTACAAGCTACATATCTAGCCCTTCAACTTTTATAAATTTACATTTTTTATTTTTTATTAATTTAATCTATTTTTAGTTTTCTAGTTTTGACAAATTACCATCTTAAAATATTCTTATATATAAAAAATATATATTTAGGGGTCCATTTTCGTATAAATTCTTCAATTCTTCAAAATCAACGGACCGCATTGATTATATGGCTTGTATAAGGGAATTAAAATTCGTATTTGATGTCCTTTTTCCATATTATCTAAATATTATCATATTATATTGTTGTAAATAAGAGTATGTTCTAGAACAACCTGAAAACCATATTTGATACGATAAACCAAGTTATGTAAGGGAATTAAAATTCGTATATAATGTTCTTTTTCCATATTATCTTATATATTGTCATAATATATTGTTGTATATAAGAGTATGTTCTAAAACAACCTGAAAACCATATTTAATACCATGATTATTTAAATTCCGATAAACCAAGTTATGCTAAGCAAGCTTGAACTATTTTGATGCGAAATCTGGGCTAGGCCCAAAAGTTATGTGATGTGATAACCCAATAAATGGAAAACAAAACGAAGTGGAAAAGCAACTTACGTCTTACGCCAATAAAACAACTTTTAAAAGACTGAAATGATGGGTATATAGAAACAATCCGCCAACAAAGTACAAAATAAAAAGAACGTAATAATTGTGAAGGCGATAGGGAATCTAGTGGGTGAATTGTTGAAAGTAAAAAAAAAATATAAGCGTAATGATTGTAAAGGACATATGCGATCGCATAAAGATTGCTAAATGCTTTAATACCAAATATTGTGTGTCCTTCATTCACTTGACTTGCTAAATATCTCATGCATCATGCATGTCATTTATATCCTACGCAATAAAGAACAATATACTTGTGTTCTACTTCTATGCATTCTACTATTTTGTTCCACGTTTCTATTTGAGTGTGAATAGTTGTTTTTCTAAACCGATACAAGTGAAATAAACTAGTTAATAACCTTGTAAATTCGTTTTTTGAATGATTTACGGCACTTAGTTATCGTTAATTGAGGCTGTACGAGAAGGGTACGCAAACTAAAGTGTTATTTCTTGGTCACCGGATCAACATGGGTGTGATGCAAATGGATCAAAAGAAGTTCATGTCCGTTTTGGACAGTGGTGGATGCCTTAAGGAGCCATGACCCCCTGGATTTTAGCCTTCTAATATCAAAAAACTTATAAATTAACCTATTATTTAAGGATAATTGCTAACGTAGTCTCTTTGTATTTTTGAAACAGATAACAGTTGAAGATTATATAATGCAATCGACGGTGATTAGGAGAAAATAAAAGGAAATAAATCAAACATAAAATAAAAGATATTACATTTATTACTTCTCCTGAGAACTCACTACTCCCCCATAGTCATCGCCGCAAATGCAATATCTCCCATGCATGCCCTCCGGTCTTTGCTCTCATTCCGTTTTTCGCCTTCGTGGCACTTGCCCATCGCTTTCCTATTCCCGCCTCTCTAGTAGACATCTAAAATCAACCTCTTTACCTAATCCATACTCCCGGATCTAAAATTTACCTCTTTACCTAATCCATACTCCCGGATCAGGTATGTCTGATCCATACTCCCGGATCAATAATTGTGCCCATTCTATACTCTCGGACTAGGGACAATTAATTATGCCCTAATCCATACTCCCAGATTAATAACAAATAACTATGTCTTAATCCATACTCCCGGATTAATAACAAATAACTATGTCTTAATCCATACTCCCGGATTAATAACAAATAACTATTTCTTAATCCATACTCTCGGATTAATAACAAATAACTTATGTCCTATCCATATGCTCGAAAAACACCTACATGTTACGAGCCTGTTAACGTCCCACTGGACTATCTAGAAAAGTCTGTGACCATCATCTATATTCCGCTAGATGACTAGAACATCGTCAACATCGATACCTCTCGTCATTTTGTTTCATCACATATCAACTATATCATCTACCATGTTATACCCAACATATTTGTAGATAAAAATATATATACAGTTTAAAACCTATATAAAACATTCATTCAATATCCATTTCAAATAAACAAACAACATATATACACATAACACGTATTTTATATAAAATACTTCATATCTATGTATAAGATGAAAATGACTATACACTCACTTGCTAAGACGGTGATTGGACAGCACTTTGTCCCTTAAAAAAATATTTTTCAATGAAACCGGGATGTTTTCTCAAAAACCGGGCTTCACGCGGACAGAGTTTCAGCTCAAAAACTCTTTTTCTCGGGATCTTCGGGCTCTCCAGGGCTTGCTTACGATGCTAGGATGATATAATAGGTTTGGGGGTATTTATTGTAACAAAAAGGAAAGTAGAGGGTAAGAGGAGTGAAATTTTGTAACCAAAAATCAGTTGGCCTCGATCACTATTTATAGGGGCTGAACACTCGACTTACGTTGGGCGTAACTTTAGAGTACGTTGGGCGTACTCCTTCTTCAACCAGTACGTTGGGCGTACGAGGGGATCAATCGGACGCGTCAAGGCTATGACATGTGTCTCTCATGCGAAGAACTAGGGAGGGTGACTGACTCCGGAACACTTACACGAGTACGCTGGGCGTACTTCTGTACGTTGGGCGTACTCCGAATTTTTAAACTTCAAAAATTCGTAACTTTCGCATACGAGCTCCGTTTTTTACGTTCTTTATATCCACATGTGGGTGAGATTTTTCTCTACAACTTTCATTTATACTCCGTTGGCTAATTTTGACATTATTTTTAAAGTTATATTTTTAAGAGGCCGGGACCGGAAAAGTCCGTTAAAAATTCATAACTTCTTCACCCGACGTCCGTTTTCATCTGTCTTTTTGTCGTTGAACTATTATCAACAAGATCTTTGATTCTCGTTTATGTTGTTTCGGCTAAAAATCAATCGATCTAAAATTCGAGTTTCGGGCTGCATACTGCTAAGCTGAAACTTAGAAAAAATCATAACTTCCTCATAGGAAGTTTGATTTTGGCGTTCTTTTTATGTACACTCTCGGTTTAACGAACACTACGACTTTCATTTAGATCACTAAGGCTAAAAAGCACTTTTTTGTAAATTCACTTTTTACGTCATACAACATCGTGTCAGTTCTGTCGCGAACTTCGACATGTCATAAACTTCTTTGTTATAACTCGGATTTCGGTATTTTTTTATATCTCCGGAATCCTTATTTCAACCACTACAACTTTCTTCATAAATATCGGGTTTATCTAATATTTATTTTCGACGCTTATTTTTATCATTAATTTATTAAATCATAATAATTAAGTATAAAACACATAATTTCACATAATTTATTCTTATTACTTCAAAACACGTTACAATAGTTGACATAGACTATTACATCGTCTTTAATGTTTAGTCTAGAAACACGGGCGTTACAATTCTCTCCCCCTTAGAATGATTTCGTCCCCGGAATCATACATCAGCAAACAAATGTGGATAACCACTCATCATGTCACTCTCCGTTTTCCAAGTGAGATTTGGCCCATTCATATGTTTCCATCGCACAAGCACTAAATCGACCATCTTGCGTCGCAACTTCTTAGTCTTACGGTCAACAATTGTCTCCGGTTCTGCAATTAACCTATTGCTTTCATCAACCCTTAACTCGGAAATTGGAACTATGTTGGGAACTTTTCCCGTGAACTTTCTCAAATAACACACGTAGAAAGTGTTATGAATAACATCTAGTTCTTCTGGTAGTTCTAGCTTGTAAGCTTGATTCCCAATCCTCTAAAGAACTTTAAACGGTCCAATAAACCTTGGACTTAACTTTCCCCGAACCATGTAACATACTCATCTTAGTCGGGCTCGATTCGATATGACCTCTAGGGTCGGAATATCAATCATCTTCTTAGTCATTACCAAAACGATGGTAACGACATACTTGAACAAAAAAGGAAATCAATTACTAGCTTCTTGGTAACCTTGTGACTTTCCCTGATCCAAGTGTGAGTTATGTGCTTCCAGTAGTATAGGCATCTACTATTATTCACACCTACTCATACTCATCCCAAGTATTGTCTCGTAGTCCTCCAAGTCACCTTACAAGAATTTCACATAATCATTTAACACACTGGATAACATAACAAAGCTTTATATTATTTCTCAAAATGATTACAAAGATGTTCTAGTTTAATCTATAATATGCCTCTTATAGGCTACACCACATGATACTATGGCTACTTCATATGTTGATCTTTGGATATGAAGTCCTCAATCTTGATTCCTCGCATCGTCACCTGCTTCATCGAGGATCATTTGGAATGCCCTTGGCTTTGGCTTTCGCGACTCATTTGGCTTCATTTGCCTTTCCCTATTTGGACAGCCTTGCTTGAAGTGTCCTTCTCCACCACACTTAAAGTAGACTTCTCTCTGGGTTGTGTATTCATGGGCATAATGACCAGTCATCCCGTATTTGAAGTAGGTCAACTCTTTAGGGCATCTCCCAGTGTGTTTCCTTCTGCATTTGTCACACCACCTTTCTTCATTTCTATCACCATACTTCATGTTGTTAGGGTCGGACTTTAGGAATGTATTTTTATTTTTGAATCTTGAAGATCCCTCAAACTTCCTCTTCTCGCCTATCTCAGCTCTTTCCAAACCCTTTTCCCTAAGTTGGATCTCCACATTCTTGGTTGCTCTAACAGTTGCCTTCAAGGTAGTTGTCTTTTTCACTATTGCACCAAAATATGTTGGCAATTCTTTAGCAAACCTATCTATCTTGGAGAGTTCAGGCGGCACCAAGTAGGGAAATAGCTTTATCTTCTCAATGAATTTTGTGGCATACTCATCTACACTCATCTTCCCTTTCTTCAGGTTCTGAAACTCATTGTTTAGGTCTATCAGATCTTTTCGGAGCAGTATTGCATTTTCAACTGCTCCATGAATGCTTCCCAATACATCCTCAGGGCTTCTCCCCGTGGCATTGCATCTGCCAACAACTTCCACCAACTTAAAACTCCAGTCTTTAGCTGTCTGACTGCAAAGACGGTTTTCTGCTTGTTGTTGCAGTTGCAACTTTCAAACACCATCTCCAAAATCCCTCGTCATCATCCAACTATGCTCATGTTCCACTACCTGTAATATAAAAAGCTGAGTGGGTCAGGCTTGGGAACCTGGTGAGAAAATTGGATTTTCAACCCACAATAAATAAATTTATTATGTTTAAACATCAAACAATCAACCCAATTTCCCATCTCCATTATCCACTTTATTACCCCACCCTATCGATCCTCACAATGACACGATCTATACTCTCAGATATAAAATCAACCTCTTTACCTAATCCATACTCCTGGATCTAAAATTTACCTCTTTACCTAATCCATATTCTCAGATCTAAAATTTACCTCTTTACCTAATTCATACTCCCGGATCGGGTATGTCTGATCCATACTCCCGGATCAATATCTCTGCCCATTCCATACTCTCGGACTAGGGACAATTAACTATGCCTTAATCCATACTCCTGGATTAATAACAAATGACTATGTCTTAATCCATACTCCCGGATTAATAACAAATAACTATGTCTTAATCCATACTCCCGGATTAATAACAAATAACTATGTCTTAATCCACACTCTCGGATTAATAACAAATAAATTATGTCCTATCCACTGGACTATCTAGATGTTTTGAATAAAGTGTTCACTAGGAGTGTTAGAACTAGGTGTTCGTTAAGTATGTTGAACTAAGTGTTTACCGGTTGTAATTTGAGGACCTTGGCAGTGATGGACTTTGTGTCAATTCCCTAGGCCAATCCTTAGGAATAAATGAATAAAGGATAGTTGATTCTTAGGGTAAATCCTTAAAAAAATAAAGGAGATAATGGGGATGGGTAATTTGGATTGATTGATTGATTGATGATTGAATATAATAATTATATTATTGTGGGTCGAAAACCCTATATGCTCACCAGGTTCCCAAGCCTGACCCACTCAGTTTTCTTTGCATTACAGGTAATGGCACAAGAGTATAAGTTGGTGGACTTGACGAGGTATTTTGGATAATAGACCAGTAGTTGTAAATAACTAGTGTAAGTTCGAATTGTACTGTTTATGCTTTTGGTATGTATCGGAACATGACATCCCGAGGTTTTATTATTTAATGAAAATACATTCTCTTTGAGAAATGTTTTGATAAATTTTATTATATTTTGTTTCGGGAACGAATTCCGCAACTCTTTTAATCAAAGGATTACTCTGATTTTATAAAACAAAGCATAAACAAATCGGTCTTTTTGGCTGTGAATTTGGGGATGTCACAGTTGGTATCAGATCATTAGTTAAAGCGAACTAGGAATTTGTAGGTTTTCTAGACTTAAACTTAGAATTCTAAGTGATGATTGTGAGATGAGTGTCTACCATATTTTAGACACGAGCACTAGTATATTTTAGGAAAGATGCCTAAAATGCTTTTATGTGCTAAATGCTATATATTTGTCATATATGGAATTGCTTGTTCGGATTTATGGTCTGTTGCCGACCAGATCTGGAAACCTTATGTGTTTAGGATTCTAAGCGTACGACTACGATATTAGAACTAGCATGTAAATGTTTCGGAGTGATAAGGATGATTTGAATGTCTATCAAAATAGAGATCTAAACTCACCTTATTCGGTGAATAGATCAAAAATGGCAAGAACCAGAAGTGGAGCTGGAAACGTGAATGAAAACAAGAATCGAACACCTATGATTGAACAAGTAGTTGTTGCAGCAGCGACACCTGAGCCGATAACAATGGCTGGAGTACAATTGATGATTCAAACGATGTTGGATCGTCAGATGGAAGAAACTAGATGCCTGCTTCGGCAGAATCAGGAAGAACTTTCAATACAAGTTGAAGAGCTCGAAGTGAATGGAGGCCAGTTGGAAGGAGGGAACTACAGTGGGATCGTTGGTCAAGCCGATCCACCAGTGATTAGGAGAAACAACCCAGACGACGGGGTTGAAAGAAATGGATGCAAGTACAAAGCTTTTTTAACTTGCAAGCCATCGACTTTCACTAGAAAAGAAAACCCAATTGGAGTTATGGATTGGATATCGGAGATGGAGTTGGCGTTCATAACATGTGGTTGCAAGGGCAAGTTACAAACCGCATATGCAGTGAGCCAGTTCAGAGGCAGCGCTGTTCGCTGGTGGAACACTGTGCGGAAAACCATAAGCCCCAACGAGCCACTGTAACTGACTTGGGCAGAATTTTTGGTGCAATTCAAACGATGGATTTTGCGTTGCACATTGTCTTCACATATAAGATGGATTTTGCGTTGCACATTGTCCCATACGAGCTAGCGAAAATAGATCAGTATGCATAGGGACTACCATGGGAGTACACTGTGTCAGTACGTCAGACACCTACCCTTGAGGCGGCCATCTGGGTTGCTAAGTCCGTCGAAGAAATGATCAAGGGCAGAACCGCCAGCAAGGTTGAAGTTGGTGAGAAAAGAAAGTTTGAGGTAATATCCACCAAGTCTAACAGTTATCGCTCTTGGGTACATTAATTCCATTGTGTTCGCCTCGAAGTTAACTATAGAGAAAAAGTCAACTGATAGCTCTTTCAAAACAACTTCTTGAAGTCCAAAAGTGTTCCTCCACCTGTTACAAACAAATGAGAATCCATCGCCCTCATAAATTTTGTCCAAATATTGGTTCTCTTGATCCATAACTCCAAGATGTGTCAACCGAAACCAATCAATCACAGGAGAAATCAGAAAGTTGCTTGTGTGCATCCACTCCAAACATTTGTTAAATTGTTCCAAAATTTCTTGTGGGAATTAGTAAAGTGGACGCAAATTAGACACATCAATCCGAGCGTCTCGAGAGCTTCTTGGTGCCATTTCCTGCTGATTAAGACAAACAAAACCAACCCAAAACAAACCCCAAAAGATTAGCTCAAACAGAATATCACATAATCTATGAACCCAATAGCCACGTCGTGGCGTTCTTGCGGCAGTAAAGGTAAATATGGACTAAATCGAGGCTGAAATAGTCCAACATTTTCAAGGATTTTCATCCTATGGTTATTCTAAACACAAAAATAGGACATGCATTCAACAATTCCTAGTCAAAAACAAGAATTTTGAAATCCTAACCCTAATCTTCAAATTAAGAACAAAGCTTGTAAAATTAAAAGAATAGGAACCAAAAATTCATACATTTTGATGGATTAGACTTGAAATGTATAAGAATTAAAGAAAAGTGTAACGATGTAAATTTTCAAACCAATTATTTTCATTTTTAAAACACATAAAACTCATATATTATATATTTCATAAAACCACAAGTGTCTCAAATGTCAACATAAATCCACAAATAAAAGTCAAATCCCAGAATCCTGAACAAAGTCTCGAACAAGTGTGTACAATTATGCCGACACCTTCCTGCGGTCCTGAGAAGTACTTGAAACACATATCACACAACACGATAAGCACAAAGCTTAGTGAGTTCCCCAAAATACCACATACACAAATAATAAGCCTCTCATGGATATAACTCGACATGGGCCCACCAGTCTCATGCGTCTCGGGTGGACCCTCCGGTCACGTGTCTCAGTGAGGACCCTCCGATCTCACAGCTCGGTTGGGACCCTCCGGTCCTGTCTCAGTGGAAACCTTTCGGTCCCACAACTCGGTTTGGACCCTCCGGTCATGTCTCAGTGGAAACCCTCCGGTCCCACAACTCGGTTTGGACCCTCCGGTCCTATCTCAGTAAGCACAAAATATAGCATATATATCACACAGACAAAATGCATAATATCACATAACTCAAGTAAGCACATAAGACCCTCCGGTCACACATAGATACCACTCATGGTAAGTATAGTGAGAAGACTTACCTTGTAAAAATCGGATAACTTAGAACTCAAATCACCGGTCTAGTCTCCGCCTAACACATACAATAATTATCCCTAATTAATAACGGCTCTCAAAGAAGCTAGACTAACCCTTCTTCAAGCTCACAAAAGGGTAAAAGACAATTTTACCCCTCCATGGCCTTAATAGTCCACAAGTTGACCAAACCCTAAAAGTCAACTAAAAGTCAACGACAGCGCGTAGTCCACGCGTACCAGACCTCTACACTGGGTGTACTCCAATGCCATGCATGCATCGGGGATTCCCGACCCTACGCTGTGTGCACCGGGATTACACTCAGCATACGTCCTGGTTTTGCTCTTCTTACTCGTTTGGTCTTAATCCGTTAAGACCTTAGCTCATATCACAAATATGGACTCCCTAAAGGATCTTACTCCATAAAGTCTATAACTTTAAGCCTTTGCATGGCTGATAAAGTCACAAACACCCAAAACTCTCATTCTCTTATCTCAAAATGCTCATATCTCATGCATGGGTTGATTCACACATCTAAGTCTCGATTTTTATGACACTATATCATTAAAGACACTCAAAGGAGCCGATCATAGTCTCTGGAGCCCAATATCTCATAAAGCATCCAACTTTGGGACCCAAACCCTAAAATGATCTAACATGATGCACAAATCAAAAGAGTGAGAAAGCTTTGAGCTTTTATACCTCAAAATGAAGCTCCAAACTGAGGTAAGCTCAGATCCAAAGCCTGGAATCCCACTCCTTCTTCTTCAAGACTCCTTCTTCACTCCAAAGAAACACAACATCACTCAAATGCTCACAAATGGACACACAAACTCAATGGACAAGTATTTAGGTTTTGAGAGTGTTGTTTGTCTGAGGATGGTGGCCAGGAATGAGGCCATCATATCCTTTATATAGAAACACACCCCAAATTAGGTTTTTCACTCTGGGCCTAGTACGCCCAACATACTAGGTGGTTTCCGCATCAAAAACACGCATATGAGTACACTGAGCGTACATACGCGTACGCCTCGCGTACTTATTTACCACCTTTTTCTCAATAAGGGCTAAACTTGACAATTTATCAAAAGAACAAGGGTTTATAAGGTATACCTGGTCTTGGGATGTTAGAAAAAGAGCCGTAATTTTGAGTGTGGGGTTGTAAGTATGCACAATCATGTATTTAATAAAAGTGGGGTTCCATTTGGCTATTTTAGGTGAACCAGATCTGAACTGGTCCCCCATTCTTGCTATGTTGTGGCATTTTTAAAGGCCACATCATGGGCATTTACAGCTGATGAAAATTGGGCTTTTTCAAATAACCATGTCGTGGTTAAGATCACCACATTATGGAGGCTTAATTTTTGCAAAAACTCATATTTTTATCCGAATTAAAATTTATTTAATACCGCAACTCATTATTATAACCCCACACCTGAATGGAAATAGGGAAGAAAGATGAGAATATCAAATATCCTAAAAATTAAAATGAAAAACAAGACACAAAGAAACGAAAATAAAATGCAAACCAAAACGATCGGGTTGCCTCCGATAAGCACTTCTTTTTAGGGAGTCGTGAGCAGGACTCCTTCCCGCTCTACATTGTTGCGGGTGGGAGTGGGTTCTCCCTTTTATCCTTCTGTTCCTTCCACCTTCTTTTTTATGCCTGAACTCGCCTTATGTAGGCCTTTTTTTAGTTTTCTTTCTTCTTTTTGTTGGCACTTTCCTCGTGTTTACATTTCAATCCTTTACTTTTCCCAGCAAATTACATATTCCCTTCTTTTTCTTTTGCTTCTCTTTCTTCCACTTCCATCTTGTCAATGACTGTATCACTTATTCCTTATTCAATCCCCTTATCACTCATCTCCTCATCATCACCTGAATCAAACTTTTCTTCTTAAATTGCTTCATCTAATTGAGCCTTGGGTGTAGTGAACGCGAATACTTCAAAGGTTATTGGAATTGAAGCTATTGGCTTGGTAAGCTTGAATTCTTCGACTTTAGGCTTCTCCCACACTTTCAGTTCCTTCTCCATCAACTTTTCTATCTCATTTAACTTCTTAAGATTCTCTTGTATTTTTTTACCTTCCAAATTATTCACTCTTAACACCTCATCTAATGGCTTTTCATGACTCATTTCTTGGTTCATTTCGAAAGTTATTTCTTCGTCTTCTATACGAAGTGTAATCTTAGAATCATGGATGTAAATGAGGGATCGTGCGGTGCTCAAGAATGGGCTTCCCAAGATTATGAGAATGTTTTTGTCTTCTTTCATGTCTAAGACTACAAAGTCCACTGGAAACTAAATTTTCCAACCTTTACAAATAAATCTTCTACAATTCTGTGTGGATGAGTGATTGAGTGATCCTATAACGTCCCAAAAATCTGTACCAAAATTTTTTCTTTAAATCATTAACAAAATCATATTCATAAAAACATATCATAAGCCATAACATAATTCAAAGTATTAATTCGAAGCATATTTTCATTATCAGAGTAAAACATCCCAGGCTGTCTAATTAATGGTGTGTGCCATGCGATCACCCAGAGCTCTTCCCTCCGCTACCGGAAGTACCTGAAACCAAAACTGAAAACCGTAAGCACGAAGCTTAGCGAGTTCCCCCAACCTACCACATGCCCTGCATAAACACATACTGCACATACTGGGCCACGCCCACTACAACGGCCCCGCCGCTCCAGGCCCCGCCTAGCTTCGAGCCCCGCTCGGATACATATATGTTTCTCTTAGGCCCCGCCTGTCTCTGGGCGCCGCCCGCTAAACATTTAGTACAAAATAGCATATAACACATAACTGAATATAACTACTGAATCCTGTTCTAAGGCCTCGCCTATCTTGTCCTATTATTCATGAGTCGTGGAACCCTGTCCACACTCCTTCTGATAGTGAGATACGGGCCCAGCCCACACTCACTCCTTTCCTAACTTGGGTCTCACCCCCTGCTCTGCTGCTAATGAGATATGGAACACTGTCCATACTCTGCCATTTGTGAGATACGGGACCTCGCCCACCCTCACCTCCCTACCAGGCATATACATGTATCACACAGACAACAAGTATAACTATCATACAAACCATTCCTTGGGCACCCGCCTGCTAACATTGGACCTTAGTCCCGAATGTCATACAAGCATATTGTGCCTAGGGCTAACCCCCAGGTCTTCCTACTCATAACTACATGGGCCGACATTGTGGCCGTAGACCCATTCACACAAAGGGAAACTCACCTGCACTGCTGAACTTTTGTTGATAACCCTCTGGCTGTTGACCGACAATTCTCTGAACCGCTGCTCCAATAGCTCCCCGAGCTACCAATATTAATATACATATCACTTAGATCCAAACAGATATCTAGAAGCCAACTAAGTCTACTCTTGTCAAAGTTAAAGTCCTGGTCAAAGTCAACCTTCCTGACTGACTCTACTCGCTGAGTCAACCCGTTGACTCGTCGAGTCCTTATCCTCTGAAACTCTCATAATACACCTCAACTCTCCGAGTCACCCCGTCAACTCGTCGATTTCAACGATCTCTGAGTCCCATCCTATCCAACTCATTGAGTCACTATTCAACTCATCGATCTAAGTCTTAACCAGAAAAGTTTGAGGTTCTGCGATCCAACTCGTCGAGTCCAAGAACAGACTTGCCGAGTCCACAACAATCTTCAACAGACTCGCCGAGTTGTTCTTCCAACTCGTCGAGTTCCTGCCTATCTTGATCCAACTCACCGGGTCCACCCATGTGACTCGTCGAGTAGCTTCAGTTCTTAATCCATACAGTGGCTTTTCGAGCCATAAAGGGGCTCTAACTCATAGATCCACTCTTCCAAAGTCTATTCCTTACGTAAAGTTGCAAACTTTACGTGAAACCAAGGAGCTATAGGCTTAAAACACTCTAGGGCTAGGGTTTATGACAAACATGCTTCACTAACACACCAAGGGCTGATACTTTACAGGTTTTTGGACCAAGACAAGCCTAGATCTGAAGTAGCAACCTCAGATCTGGACTTCTAACTCGAAATGGCTCCTTAACATGCCAAAATGGCCCCAAAACATCATTCATGAGAAGATCTAGAAGCAACAAAGGCAAGGTGATAGATTGTTACATTCAAACTGATGCTCACAACCAAAGATTTGAATCCTCCAACTCCTTAGTGGTCAAATCCTCCAAATCTTCCTCTTGAAAAAGCCCCAAGCTCACTTTCCTCCTTTCCTTACTCAAATTAGGGTTTGGAATCGCTTAAAGAAGTTGTTGGCCGACAAGGGGGGCTAAGGAGAGGACATAAGGTCCTTTAAATAGGGTGCAAACCCTAAGATTATGGCTTTTCTCGTCCAGACCAGACTCGCCAAGTCCACTCGCCAACTCGCCGAGTCGTTCACTTATTCAATAACCCGGATCCTGCTCTGACTCGTAGAGTTCTTCCCTGGACTCAACGAGTTGACTCCTTGACTTATAGCTTTTCCTTTCTTTTCTTGGTCTTTCTGATTCTGGGTTAAAATAAACTTCGTCCTCGAAGATTCTCTACGACCAATCGCCCTGCAATCTTCTTTCAACACCTTGCTTAAAATCTAATACCAGCTGCCTACCTCTGCTGGCCTTCCGCCCGATCATTCTAACAATTATTAATCCTTGCGGATAGTATTCTCGGGTTCACCCTAACCCTGTCCATCCTGGGAACACAACTTACTCAACTGACAATCCTTCCGGTACTCCCCGAGTACTTATGTTGGACATCCTAGGGGTTCACCCCTTTTTCCTTGTGCGTTTTTCTGGCCTTCCCAAAGCAACGTTCCATAACCAACTACTTCCCCTATCACTGTGAAGGACTTGTCCTTCACCGAATCCATTACTCCCGCCTAAAAGTTCTGCAGTCTCTCATCTGCCTTCCAAAAGAACTGAGACCACCCTGCTCTCAACGGGTTCTTCCAATGACTGGGTCACTGGATACCCACCAGCTACTACGAATGGCACAATCTCTTAGTCGCTCCCAGCAACTTCCGAAGGAACCTCGACTATCCAAACTTCTCTATCTATCTTGCCACCCTGGCGCTACAAGTCCTGGGATCCTCGATCCCCTAACTTGAACCTAAGGTCCCTACCAGGTCCCACCTATGCTACCATAAAATCATGGGCCCCGCCCACAGGTCTCACCCGAATCCCTATTACTGATCAACCCTGCTCTCAGGTCTCACCTATACTCCTACTCACATACGGGCCTCGCCCACAGGTCTCACCCAACTACATCCTGGAGCGGCCTCTCCCAAGGTCTCACCTATCTAGGGCTATGTAGGCTAGCTCCATATTATTCTCATCAACTACCCATTCCTGATCCCTACCTTGATCACTAGGAGGTAAGGGCCTCACCCAAACCCCGCTAACTAGGAGATACGGGCCTCCGCCCACTCTCCGCTAACTAAGCTGCTAGGGAATGCTACGGCTTACATGTAGTCTTACAACACCTTCCACCACTGGCTCGCTGATGGAAAAATGTTGTGGCTCTCCCGCCAATCTACCATGCTCTACATGCTGTCTCTAACACTGATTATCAACACGAAAGCATCCCATGCTACCCGTTCTCAAGATCCTTACTCCGACTCTTTCTCGAGTCCTACAGGCAATTCTCCAGCCTGAATTTCCAACTAGATACTAACCATCTTGATTATATGAACTAACTATTGGGAAGTTCCTCAAACCCCCAACCCTGAACTCCTCAATCCATCAATCGATGTGCTACTTCTTTTCCTTCTCAGAGGTCGTGTACTCATTCTGAATCTGTGTGCTCTTATCCTTGTACACTCGGAGGGTTCTCCCCCACTTTGATCCTGTCTATACCTCACTGCTCAATGCTTGAGAAGAATTCCCAATCTTCTATGCTATACCGCAATCAATCTACTAAAAAAAACCAAGCTTGCCACCGCTAGGGATCTAACCGATCCAACACTCAATAACACCTTTCTGAATCCAGCGGGTCACTACCGAGTTCCACACAAGCATGCTATAGTTACTTCATCCTAAGTAACCTGCTTCCATAGGGCACGACCCCTAACTACCATTTTAATATCCAAGGTATACAGATGGCATATAACTAAATCACAGGCAAGCCACACAACGCGGAAATACTTATACCGATAGCGATGCAGAACCATAAAAATATAATCATGAATAAAATTTAATAGAGAACGAAAGTCACGAACCTGCAACGTCCGGTGCTGCTCGCGTCTCCATGGTAGTCATCTGAAAAGCACTGCCTCCTACCACAGGCGCCTTGGCTCGACCCTGACGGCCGTCTGTGATCCTCAGAGTTGTAGGGGCAGGTGCTATCACCTGTCCTGCCGGAAGCAAACTGGGACACTGGGCCTTCTTGTGGCCCCGCTGACTGCAGTGAAAACATATCAGGTCTCATCCCAGTATGGTGGTAGCAGTATAATCTCTGCTAAAATGACCAGTTCGGCCGTACTTGAAGGAGCCCGAATCTCCACCACTACCACTCCTACACGCACCCTCGTGCGTCCTGCCGTACCTCCTGCATCGGTCGCGACTATGGTAATCCCTCGATCTCGAATCTGACCCCTTAGGCCTTTTGCCCGAACCTGTGGCTACCTGAACCTCATCCGACTTCCCCTTCTGGATCAGCTCCAAATCAATCTCCCTCTCTCTAGCTCGAGCGATCATATCCTCCAATGTTTTACAGCTGGACCTGCTCACAAACTGACTGATGTCATACCTCAACATCTCGTGGTATCGGGCATTTTTCATCTCCTCATCCGCGACATACTACGGAACAAGAAGGGCCCTCTCCCTGAACTTGGCGATGATCTCCTCCATAGTCTCAATAGTCTGCGTCAAATCCTGAAACTCCCATGCCAACTGTTGCACCTCAATAATCGGTGAAGACTCAGCCCTGAACCTGGACGAGAAATCACTCCATGTCATCGCGTCCCACGTGGCATCATCACCAATGGCATGAACAATCTCCTCCCACCAATCTCTCGCTCTGTCCTTTAGAAGACAGGAGGCGAGTTTGACCTTGTCCCCCTCGGGACACCGGCTCGTACGAAATGCGTTGGTGACATCAACCAACCACCTCCTGCTAGTGATGGGGTCCCTAGCCCCATGATAATCTGGTGCTCCGCAAGCTCTAAACTCTCGGAATGTCAAAGTACGCGCTCCCATCAAAGCCATCATCTCACTACGGAAGGCTCCCAGCCTCTCATCCAAGATCTCCAGTATACCCTCCTTGATTGTGCCAAAGATCACAGGAGTCTGATCTAGTATGTCGCATGTAACCTCCACTGATACAAACTCTCTCATACACTCCTCGAGCTGCTCGGTCCCTGAACCTGAGCCTGATCCCTCTCCGGCGCCTGACTCGTCCAATGGTCTCTCACGCAATGTCACCATGCTGAAAACATATCACCATAACTATCAGAATACTCATCACTGCTGAGGGATCATACACACACACTACAAGTTTCCCGATCTCATCTCGGCCTTTCCCGAATCGAGTACGGATCCTTTGCTTTCAGTAGTACGGGCCCATACTACCTTCGACATCTATCCGTACTGTCCTCAAGAACTGCTTCGACTCCACCAGGTCCCTTTTTCTACTACTACTGCTCCCAGCAGTATCTCATCCTAGGCTTACCCTAGGGAAAATCTCTGACTCCACCCAAACTAATCCTCAGCTGCAGGAGGCCTCCTTGTAATTACAATTAGCCATCACCTGAATACCATCACATGTGATGAGGCTCAAATAATCCTTCGAGTAAAAGAATTGTCCCTACAACGGTTAGACTCAGACAAGAGCTGCACAATAGGGCCAAATCCAGCACTCTGAGATTATTCAACCCTGATCACATGTGACGTGGTGTATTCACCTAATGGATAACTCCCATCACTCAGAATCCCACAATGCACAAAGAAAGAAGCATTCAGACAAGGAAAAATCTAACCATACCCAAGCAATCTTAATCCCGTACCAAGAATCTGCACTAGCATGCAACATAAGCTCATAAACTCAGGCATAACCTAAACATGCTATCCTACTACTGTCTAACCAGTACTATCATTCGGCTCAAAAGCACATATAACAGGCACATAAGGCATCATCCCTAGATCCTTAGTCCTAATTTTAGCATGGTTTTCTACTAACTAATAATCATAACATAAACTTGTATGGGTATTTTGGGGTACTTACTTGAGCTCAGCTGATTGCATGCACCACACCCTTTTCTCTTATCAAAGTTCTTTTCTTTATGAATTCTTTTCGCTTTTCTAAAACTGTTTTCCCTTCTCAATACTCTTTTCACAAAACTGTCTTTTCATTTTTAAAAATTTATATACCAATTCCTTAGTTTGAGTTCAGACACACCCGAAAGTATGTCCGAATCCCTCAACCCAAGGCTCTGATACCAACTTGTAACGTCCCAAAAATCCGTACCAAAAATTTTCTTTAAATCATTACCGAAATCATATTCATAAAAACATATCACAAGCCATAACATAATTCAGAGTATTAATTCGAAGCATATTTTCATTATCAGAGTAAAACATCCCAGGCTGTCTAATTAATGGTGTGTGCCATGCGATCACCCCGAGCTCTTCCCTCCACTACCGGAAGTACCTGAAACCAAAACTAAAAACCGTAAGCATGAAGCTTAGTGAGTTCCCCCATCCTACCACATACCCTGCATAAACACATACTGCACATACTACACCAAGCCCACTATTCCGGGCCTCGCCCGCTACAACGGCCCTGTTTGGCTTCGAGCCCCGCTCGGATACAGATCTGTTTCTCTTAGGCCCCGCCTGTCTCTGGGCCCCGGCTGCTAAACATTTAGTACAAAATAGCATATAACACATAACTGAACATATACTACTGAATCTTGTTCTAAGGCCTCGCCTATCTTGGGCCTCGCCTATCTTGTCCTACTATTGATGAGTCGTGGAACCCCGTCCACACTCCTTCTGATAGCGAGATACGGGCCCATCCCACACTCACTCCTTTCCTAACTTGGGCCTCGTCCCCTGCTCTCTGCTGCTAATGAGATATGGAACATCGTCCATACTCTGCTATTGGTGAGATACAGGTCCTCGCCCACCCTCACCTCCCTACCAAGCACATACATGTATCACACAGACAACAAGTATAACTATCATACAAACCATTCCTTGGGCACCCGCCCGCTAACATTGGACCTTTGTCCCGAATGTCATACTAGCATATTGTGCCTAGGGCTAACCCCCAGGCCTTCTTAATCATAACTACATGGGCCAGCATTGTGGCCGTAGACCCATTCACACAAAGGGAAACTCACCTGCACTGCTAAACTTTTGTTGATAACCCTCTGGCTGCTGACCGATAATTCTCTGAACCGCTGCTCCACTAGCTCCCCGAGCTACCAATATCAATATACATATCACTTAGATCCAAACAGAACTCTAGAAGCCAACTAAGTGCACTATTGTCAAAGTCAAAGTCCTGGTCAAATTCAACCTTCCTAACTGACTCTACTCACTGAGTCCTTATGCTCTGAAACTCTCATAATACACCTCAACTCGCCGAGTCACCCTGCCGACTCGTCGAGTTCAACGATCTCTGAGTCCCATCCTGTCCAACTCATTGAGTCACTACTCAACTCATCGATCTAAGTCTTAACCAGAAAAGTTTGAGGTTCTGCGATCCAACTCGTCATGTCCAAGAACAGACTCGCCGAGTCCAAAACAATCTTCAACAGACTCGCCGAGTTGTTCTTCCAACTCGTCGAGTTCCTGCCTATCTTCATCCAACTCGCCGAGTCCACCCATGTGACTCGTCGAGTAGCTTCAGTTCTTAATCCATACAGTGGCTTTTCGAGCCATAAAGGGGCTCCAACTCATAGATCCACTCTTCCAAAGTCTATTCCTCACGTAAAGTTGCAAACTTTACGTGAAACCAAGGAACTATAGGCTTAAAACACTCTAGGGCTAGGGTTTATGATAAACATGCTTCACCAACACACCAAGGGCTGATACTTTACGGGTTTTTGGACCAAGACAAGCCTAGATCTGAAGTAGCAACCTCAGATCTGGACTTCTAACTCGAAATGGCTCCTTAACATGCCAAAATGGCCCCAAAATATCATCCATGAGAAGATCTAGAAGCAACAAAGGCAAGGTGACAGATTGTTACCTTCAAACTGACGCTCACAACCAAAGAGTTGAATCCTCCAACTCCTTAGCGGTCAAATCCTCCAAATCTTCCTCTTGCAAAAGCCCCAAGCTCACTTTCCTCCTCTCCTTACTCAAATTAGGGTTTGGAATCGCTTAAAGAAGCTGTTGGCTGATAAGGGGGGGCTGAGGAGAGGACATAAGGTCCTTTAAATAGGGTGCAAACCCTAAGATTACGGATTTTCTCTTCCAGACCAGACTCGCCGAGTCCACGCGCCGACTCGCCGAGCCGGTCACTTATTCTATAACCCAGATCCCGCTTCGACTCGTCGAGTTCTTCCCTAGACTCAACGAGTTGACTCCTTGACTTATAGATTTTCCTTTCTTTTCTTGGTCTTTCTGATTCCGAGTGTTACATATCCACCTTTCTAAGTGTCATGCATGTGTTTTTTAGCCTTGGTAGCACAAGATTCTTGTGAAAAGGACTATGGAATGAGATTTATGCTAGCTCCTAAATCAGCTAAAGCATTTATTGAAATAGAATTGCCAAACTCACAGGGCAAAGTCAATCGGCCTGGATCTCCCATTTTTATTGGCAATCCATCAACGAGTGCAGCAAAACACAATTCATTAAGCACAATAGTGGATGCGTTTTCTAACTCCTTTCGGTTTGTCATCACATCCTTAGCAAATTTAGGGAGTTTACCCATGGACTTGAGGAATGGAGCATTGATTGAGAGGGATAGCACTTGTTGCATAAATTTCTTCTGCTTCGAATCTAATGGAATATTGAGGACTCGATATGGATAAGGCATAGGACGTTGATACGGTTTTAAAAACAAAGTATTGTCATTTTTCAGAGGCCACAACATGGCCTCATGTTCGCCACATCATGGGCACTGGGTAAAAGGTTTTTTTGTTGCTGCTCCGGGCTTTGCTTCTTCCGATTGTGGATCGGGTTGTTTGGTATCTGTCTCGTACATAACAAATGGCTCATAACTATCCTCTTTTTCAGTGAGCCATAACATGAGATCGAGGATTTTGATCGGGAGTTTTATGTGGTAATCGCTCGTTTACGATTTTGGTCAATTGACCCAATCGAGTCTCGATGCTCTAAATGGCAGCCTGTTGGTTCCTTATCATAGCGTTACTTGCGTCATGTCTTTTCTTAGAAACGGTTGCAAAGCGTGCAAGCATCGAGTTGAACTTTCTTGTACTCCTCGTATGGTAACCATTCCTTATGTGGTTTTCTCCAGTCTTCATCATTCTTTTCCCCACTCGAGTAACATACTTGGTGCTTTCGATTTCCTTTCTCGTTGAGGTCACAGTCCTTAGTTAAATGCGTTCCACCACGGTTATTACACCCAACCCGAATTGCATTGATGGATTGATCTGATCCATTTTTTTCATCCTTCGGTCCATTGATTCTAACTTTTCCATAACCGCAGCCAATTAAATCATCCGAAGCTCCATGTCCATCCTTGTATCCTCTTATCTTATCTTCTTGAGGGTCGTGATACTCCCTCGAGTGTTTAGAAAATTCTTCAATTAGCTCTTTAATCGTTGTTGGATACTTCTCCGTTAGTGGTCCTTGAGAGTTAAGGAGTTGTCGCATGGTCACGTTTACCCTGACATAAAAGATTGATACTTCTTGTTGTACATTTAGGTCATGTTGTGGGAAATTTTGAAGTAACCCCTTGTATATTTCCCATGCTTCATATAAATACGCTCCACCTTGTTATTCGAAGTTGGCTATATTCTTCTTCAATTTTGCAACCTTGGATGGTGGCCTAAATTGTTGGATAAACCCTTCACGAGGTTGAGCCCATGTGGTGATGGCTCCAGGTGGAAGTGCTTTAAGCCAATCTTTTGCCTCTCCTTTAAAAGTCACCGGAAGCATCCACAACAACACCATCTCACGTGTAACATTGGGAACATTCAAGTAGTTCGTGATGTAGTTCACCTTGTCCATACACTTGTAGGCATCTTTGTGATACTTCCCATAGAATGGGATATCTATTAGCATAAACAAAATGTGCCCTTTAAGCTCGAAGTTGGTGATGATCGGAATTTTGTGGTGCACAAGTCCCGACCAGGTGTCATCATGCATCCGTTTCTTGTACTCCTCCATGGTCATATGTGTTATGTTGGCCATCTCGTCTAATTCACTATGGATTTCGTCCTCTGAATCGTTTTTGGTTTCTAGCTCATATCCTACTTCTTTCTTGCTTGGAGTTTTCTCAAAGTGCTCGAATTTGTTGGATTCAAAAGTGTTGCTTGACTCGCCGACATTCTTGTTTTTCTTCTTATGGAAAGCCGATTCCGGATCTTTAAGTGGTGAAACTATTGGAGTTTTGGATCCACGGGTCATAAATCACTGAAAAAATTAAAAAATAAACGTGTACAAACAAACTTAAGAAAATAAAAAAGAAACTGAAAAATGATCAGTGCCCATGTCGTGGCAATCAAGTCGCCACGTCGTGGGTCCTGATTAAACAGAAAATAGAAAAATAAATAAAAATAACCTTTTTTAGATTTTACCCCACAAAAGGATCATTAAACTAATAGCAATTAAATTAAAACTAAAACAAGTCGTTCCCCGATACCAGCGCCAAAAACTTGATGTGCACAAAATATACCTATCAACTTTTAAATTTATAAACCTTACTAATTAACTAATTTATGCACTTATAGGCAGTGTACCTAGTCAGATTATAGAATATCTTATATAAGTCGGGTGTTGAACACGGGGGACGAAATTTCAATTTAGACAATAACTACTATTAATTAAACTAAGAAACAAAGTATCAATGGGGTTTTTACTGATTTTGCAAGTTCTGTAACTTATTTCAAACTACTACCAATTAAAAAAACTATTAAATCTAAGAAAAGAAAACGATTTGAATTCAATATTAAAGAGTACTTTCGTTTAGTTCTGAATTCCCCTTCTCCTATAATTGATTTCTAGTGGATGGATTATATTAATTACCAATTCATTAAATTACTAGTTATTATGATCAAATACCTAAATGGTCCAGTTTACGAATTACCATGCAATGATCAAGCACAAGTTAAACACCAAATTGATATAAGCACGAATTGGACTATGAATGATAAATTTATGAGATACCCATCCTAGATCAAGACAAGAAACTCAAGGACAAATTATTGATCAGTTATGCTCTCTAACACAATTAAAGTTATTAACTTTTATTTACTTAACCCTAGGATTTGGTCAATCACTAGCTCTAATTATTTGATGATCATAAACAATTAGGTAACAAACTCATTTAACTAGAATGATCATCTATTACAAAAAATTTGTTTAATAAGAATAAAAACGAGAACTTTAACATGCTAGGATTTTGATTATCAAAAACATGTAAAGTCACATAAAACATCAATTAATTCGAAATCAACACATAAGATTCTGGTTCATCTTCACCAAATATATGTATGGGGTGATTAGCCCATAACTAAACCAGAAACAAAAATAAAATTGAAGTTAACTAGAAAAAACATGGTAAAACCTAGCAAAGTAAATGATTCAATGATGATGTTCCTTCAATTATCTTTAAATCTTGAATGTTAATTGAATTCTTCACTTCTGAGGGGTTTCTAAGGGTTTTCAGTCGTAATCCTTAGCTTAATCCTCAATCCAACCTATGGAATTCGATCTAATGTCTAGCTTATATAGATACCAAAAATATGGTTACCACGGTGTGGGGAATAGATGCCACGTCGTGGTCAACAATTAAAACGCGTATGCCCTAAGTCACGTGAAGCTTTCGCGTCAGGACAGATGGCCACTTCGTGCCCTTTAGATTGCCACGTCATGGCTGCAATCTTTGCACGATTTCTTCTTTTCTTTAATGTTGATGCTAGCTTTGACCTCCAAGTTTCCAGCTTTCTTCAAGTGTGGTCCTTTTTTCTTAAGAATATCCTTTTTAGCTGCAAAATGTAATTTAACTCACTAAGTACCATAAATCTTTGATTTTAACCAAATTATACCTTAAACGTATTAAAATAATGCCTAAAATTATGAATAAATATGGAAATATCATAAGGGATAACACAAAATTTTCTTACTTTTTAACGACAATGAACCTTATTTTAACAGTTACCATTTATCAAGAAAAGAAAAATATGAACATGAAAGCTAAAAGCTGCAATTAAATTGAATAATATAACATAAAAGAATGTATATTCCTACCCTCCATCAACGATCTCATCAAGGCATAAACAGATCAAATCCAAGTTTTCAACTGCCTCTCTTTGAACAACATTATCCATGTGGTAATAATGAAGGAGGTTACCCAAGTGACATGGTAAATTGACAACAATTAAAAAGATCTCCAACAACCTGAGGATAAGTGTAACTGAATCATAAAAACTTTGCAAGAGTGTGGCTAGAGCTAGTCTAATTTCATCGTTACCTCTAGTTACAAAGAGGTGAAAATTGTGTACAAATCTATAGACCATAACGTTATTCTCAAACATTGACATCTCTGCTGCAGAAACACATATCGACAAAAGGACAACATGATCATATAAAGTACTAAATTACCCTCACTACAGTTGTCATTGATACAAATTAGAAGCCAAACCTTTAGTCCTAATGTTGGAGAGTTGTGGAGAGGATTCATTTGAGATTTTTATATCTATCAAATCCTCCAAAATAACACAATCTTTAGCGTAGGTGGATCTAGGAAAACAAGTTCATCAACCCCTTTTCTTGATCTAAAAAGACTTTTGATTTCTTTGAGGACTTAAATCAAACATGTGGTATCAAACATGAATCCATCTTTCAAATGAGCAAAAAAACATTTAGAACTTTGGAATCTATTAAGAACTTTGGAATCTATCTTTGAAACATTAGAAGAAATGGTCTTTAACACCATCGAGGGCACCATTGTTAATTTAAGATTAAATTCATTATACACTTAAACTTTCACCTGACCCTTCTTCATTTTTAGATTAAATCTATCAAATTAGCGTTTAAAATTTCAAAAAATAGGTGATTAATCCAATCAATTTGATGGTGAGATTATGTGCTTTTATATGTGAATGTGTGACAGAAAGGAACGAAGAAGATGAAGAAGTTTTTTAACAAAAAAATGAACAAGGAGAATTTGTTAAAGATACATAGGTGATACCTGATTCGTGCTACTCCTTAAGCGCGCTACGTCCTGATCTTGATAACTGATCGCCACAAGAAAGAATATGTAACGCTGTTGTTCTAGGTAATTCCCATTTTAACATTGTTTCTAAAAATAGTTGTAAAGTTGGTCCCTACTCTAGGCGTACGAGTCAGGTAGGTTGGGCGTAGGACTTTACATGTGATTGTGGAATATTTCACGTACGTTGGGCATACGTGTGTGTATGTTGGGCGTACGCAAGAAGGGGACAAACCCTAATTTTTAGGTTTTGGACCCTATTTAAAGACCCTTATGGCCTCTAACCCTTCTTACCCCTTAGCATCCATCTCTCTTAGCCTCCATATTAAACCCTAATCATTGTGTGTGAAGTTTTGAAACTTTAGAGTAACTTTTGGTGTTCTTGGTGGTGAAGAAAGACCCTGGGAGTTGTGGTATTGCTCTCAAGCTTGTTGAATCCATAATTTCCTCATCTAGGTGCATCTTTTGGAGGTATAAAGTTCATACCTTGGAGCTTTCCTTGCTAGATCTTGTTTAAGCTTAGTTTTATGTTTTTTGGTTCAAATTAACGAGTTTTTCTTTCTCAAATATCAAATTGGCATATTAACTCTCTTTACAACATTCTCCATTTTTTTACAAAGAAATCAACTGTTGCTGATGTTTTCTCAGAATTTTCTATAGACCTGTCTTGCATAAATACCAAATTATACTAACATAATGTGATATAAAAAAAATACTGGATTGCCCGTAACATCATATGATGGAAAGACAATTTACCCTTAATTCATGTGTGGGTATAATTGGATTCAAATATATAATAAATTATAAAACTTTTGTGGTGTGTAAATAAATATATTAAAATTTAATATGAACATTAGATACAAATATAAAACATCTAAATAGCCTGCTTCATTATTGATAAAGGGTTCTCACTACAATGTACGTGGGACTAACTCCTAGTTATATAATAAAATGTGTCATTAGTTTTTGTTTTGTTTTTAAATATATTTTTTTGAAACGACAAATTAACCTACTACTAAATACTACCTGTGTCTTCTAATAGTCTACTTCATCCTCAATAAAGGGTTCCCGTTACAATGTACGTCGGACCAACTCCTAGTTTTATCATAAAATGTGTTATTAGTTTTTATTTAGTTTTTAAATATTAATGAGAATAAATTTTTTTTAAACGACAAATTAACCTACTACTAAATACCACATATGTCTCATAATGAGAGTTCAACCCATGACCTCTTGTAACATCCAAATAATACCGAGTAAAAATTTCATTTGAAATAAGTTAAAGTCATTCATTCATTGTTCCAAAAAATGATCAGAGTCAAAGTATTCTCAAAACATCCGAGTAATTTGTAAACATTCAATGTAGAATAAAACTCCAGGTGATGCAGTCCAAACAAGCTGAGCCCTTCCTTTTGAAAACGGAAGTACCTGAAGCCATAAACATAAATTATAAGCACAAAGCTTAGCGAGTTCCCTAAAGTACCACATACAACACACATATATAAATATAACAACACATGGTTGTGTTAGGTCCATATCAACCATGGGTCCGTATCAATCCTAAGTCCATAATGACTCCATGTAACAGCATGTAGTTATGTTGGGTCCGAATCAACCCCTGTGTCGATATCAACCCCAAGTCCACAATGACTCCGAGCCCAGATTGGATCTATACATATAATAAACAATATACTAGTAATAGTCACAAAGACAACAAGCACGTACAAGCATATCAGTAAGTGTCACAAAGACCACTACTATCCTAAAACATAATTCAATAGGTCGGCATTGGTGCCTTCGACCCACAAGTATAGTGAGGAGATTCACCTCACAGTCTGAAAGAATATCTGCATCGATCATTGCACCAAAAGCTATCTCTACCAATCACCAATACAATTAACAGGGACCCAAATCTCAAACTATAATTCAAATTACCCAAAACGACCTTATGTCAAACTTGGTCAAAATCCTGGTCAAAGTCAAAAAGTCAAAACAACAAAGGAGGTTAACACACACTAAAGCATACTTAGTCACTACGCTCCGCGTAGTAGATTCCTTCCTGATTACGAAGCTCTATCCGGGTACGCTCAGCGTACTACCAAGTATGCCCAGCGTATTCGACCAATTCCGTTTACCTTCATTAAGTGCTTATTTCATTAAGATCTCACGTCCAAAGCTCAAATCTAGTGCCAAATAACATTCTAAGTCATAACGTTTCCAACTTTATGATTTTCCATGGCTAGAAGGAGTCCATACACCAAAATCTTAACTTAACACACAAATCAAAGCATCATGACTCTTGCATGAAGGGAAGAAAAGGTCCAAGATCACATTTTTATGACTCCTAACAGCTCCATAATGGATAAAGTTTCCTACTTTATACATTATGATTGTCCAAACAACCAAGATCTAGTCTTTAAGTCTCAAATGGAGCAAATATGCATCTTTCTCAACTTAATCCATTATGTCCAAGTCTCCAACCTTTAGATCTGAATCAATATGATGTTTAGATGGATAAAGTTACAAGCTTTATCCATAACAATGTCGCAAACTTTCAAGATCTAAACTTTATGCACTAAAGTGACCAAAGAGCTCATAAAACCCGAAACTAGTTAGATCTAACGGAAGCATCATCAAGATTCAAGTTTTATACTTTATGGAGTTGAGAAAAGTTATGTAAGATTTGGATCCACAAGCTTGAGCTTCAACAATCAACAAGCTTGAAATTCTCTTTCATCCAAAATGCAATCAAAACACATAGAAAGGCTCAAGATTTGATCTAGGGGCTAGGGTTTCGAGTTGGAGTCTCACAAGGTTGGAGGTTGATGTTAGGAAGGACCCCAAGGGGTTAGACTCCTTAAATAGGGCTCAAAACTACAAAAATAAGGTTTTTGCATTATGGTGGTACACCCAGTGTAACACCCTAAAAACGCGATTCCTTCAGCCTCGTACGCCCAACGTACTAGCTAGTGTATGCCCATCATACCAAACTCCTTTTTCCAGCTTAACTTCAAACAGTCATAACTTCTTCGTTTCAACTCTGTTTTCAATGATTTTTATATCCACGAAAACAGAGTTGAGACGAACTTGGCCAATTGCTGAACAATCGGTTCCAAAGTTGTCTTGGTGGCGTCGGCGCTTTCCTGCAAGGACTTCAGCAGGACAGAAGCGTCGGAGAATAGTTTATCGACTTTTTCGGTCGCAGCCTCACAGGCTCTAGTGGAGGCATCAATCGCAGCAGTGGCTGAGGCTACCGAATCATGTTGAGCCCTGGAGAAGGCGTCAACAATTTTCTGAAGGGCAGCTTCAGAGAGAGAGGACTGCTGGGTGGAAGAGGAGGCGAGAAGTAGATCAACCTTCTCGTGAAGCTCTTTGAGATGCTTCTTTGTCACTAGAGCATCATCCTCCTCATCACTCTAAACTTGAAACGGACTATAGTAGACCGAATCGAAGTTCATGTGTTCACCACCAAGGTAAGGGTTTTCGCCATCGGAGGCATTTTCTGGAGATGGAGGGGGTGGTGAAGCCGGGGGTGTTGTGGTTGGGGTATTTTGAGGTTGATTATGGGGTGGGGTAGTTTGTGGTGGTGGTTGAGTTTGGGTTTCGGTTTGTGGTGTTTCGGTTACGGGAGGGGTTTCGGTAACTGGTGGTGTGTCGGTTGATGTGGTGAAAATGGGTGGTGGTATAGGGAAAGATGTTGGTGGAATAGTGGGGTTTATGGTCGGAATGGAAGTAGGAATAGATGGTGGAGGTGAAGGATCTGGGGATTGATGAAGTTCCATCTCTGGGGTTGGGGACCGAGGTGGTGTGTTGCCTCGTTGAGGAGATTCGTCTCCTTGAGAGCCTTCAGAATCCGAACTCCCTCTGTCAGAGTCGCTTGAAGAAGAGGGAATAACAAGCTTTCGCTTCGGTTGTGTCTTCCTCCTCTTTGGCTGTGGGGACTGAGCAACCTTCGCTTGTTTCCTCTTTTTGGGAGAAGGACCCTTAGGAGCTTTGGCTGCTTGCTTCCCTTTTTCACCCTTTTTGCCCCTGTTGGTCGGTTTGTCAGCATCATGGATCGACCTGAGCATATCCGGTGACAGTTCCCTGGGACCAGTTGGCCTGAACTCCTTGATTGTCCGGATCAGTCTGCTGTCGGAGGGCACATCTGCATACATTGTCTCCGGGATGGAGCCAATGAAGGAAAATTTGGATGCATCTGAGACGATGATCTTCTTGGTATGGAACGTACCAACAGAAGACATCGATGCACCGTCAGCAGTGGGAACGTTAAACTTATCCATGGCCCATCGTGTAATCAGAATCCAGAACCGTGCCAATGACACCTCAGAGTGTCGGGATGATGAAGAGAGGCTCTGGATGAGCTGTTGCCATAGGACCAACCCATAATCCAGGTTAATCCCGTTGTAGACCCCGTACATTATTGACATGAACAGACGACTTGCACCGTCGGACCCTGAGCTCCTTTCCGACAAGCCCTTGAAAAGGACTGTAAATAGGCCATTGCACTGTGGCGGCAGGCAAGACTTTTTAAACATGGCGACAGAGGTGAGAACCTCTGTGTATCCCATGTTGTAAAACATGTTATACAGAAAGCCAACCGGAATCGTCTCCGGGTTAATTCTCGATGGGTCAGCAGCAAACCCAAGCATGGTGCAGAAACGAGGGCGAGAAATGGAAGTCTTGTGTTCTGCAATCTCGAAGAACACCCGGTCGACTGCCTTGTCGTAGTAAGCAGTCGCATAAACTTGCGATAGGGCCACCATTGGCACAGTTTCAATTCTTGAGAGTGCTGGAGCAAGTTGAGAGTACTTCAAACATTCGATGACCGGCGACATGTAGGAGTCGTACGCTAGTGGGTTGAGATCAATGACCAGACATTGCTGAGGACGGATGGGGAGGATCTGTGAAGTAGCATGAACAGAAGAAGATTCAGCCATTGTTGAAGTTTTGGAGAAGATGATGAACAGGAGAGCTGTTTGGGAGTATTTGTTCTTTGGAAATTTCGGAGGCGGTAAAGAGGTAAAAGGTACGGTAAACGGCCTTTTATAGTTGGTGATAGGAGAGAGGAAAATCGTTTCAATTCTTCTATGGAAATACGAAAAGGTTTCCTCAGTGACAGATGGATGACAGTTGAGGCGTGCGATGATCACGTAGGAGAGAGAGTGTTAGATTCCTAGGATCACGCCGCCCAACAAACGCCGTTTCAGAGAGAAAACCGTTCCAATTCCTCACGCGCCTTTAATGCCAGAATGATGACGCTTGGATGTCGCACACGCGTCCACAGTGTCAGTAAAAGCAGCGTCGTTTCAAATTCACACGCGCCCCTTTTTACCGTCGTTTGAATTTTAATCCCTTTAACTCCCGCCGAGTCAGCAACCTTTCGTCTATCCTGTTAAACGGCATCTTTTTGAATTAAATGCCCACGTGGATTGTTTTTTACCACAGCTCCATAATGAACCACCAAGTAATAATACAGCCTGTAAATAATTAGTAACGGAATTTTGGAAAATCAAGGATTTTCGTGCAAAGAGTGTAAAAGAAAAAGAAATAAAGCAACTCTTTTAAGGATATTCTGTGATGTCAATAATGACACGAAACTGATGATCCCGGGCACGAATCTCTTCCTTCAAGGTCAAGAGAGACCTCAAAGTGTTAGTGTGGAATCCCGTTGAATTACGATCAAACACTTATTAATAAATGTTGAAAGGCTTCTTTTAATTAGGCTGAATAAGGGTGGTTTCGCTTTGATTCATCAATTCTATTCTTGATATAAGAAAGAAAGTGAACAAAGTACTTGTGAGACCGGTGTAGTCTGTTGAACAAGTATGTAGGAATTTTTATTTTAAAGTGGATTGGAAAAATATAAAATCTCAAAAAAAAATTAAAAATTGGATCCTTTGGGAAGAAATGTTATGGTGTGTAACAATTTCATAGGAATCACGCAAAAGAAAATTTGAGATTTTATGAAAGTACATTCGTCAATTCTTTGGTGAAAGCTTGAGCAAATTAATTGTTCACCATCAATTCTTTGGTGTTGAATGTTGGGTTTCACCCAGCTCGTAGTGACACGAAACTAAGATCATAAACACAGATGTTTTGTAACCATAAACCTCAGTGGTAATTTCTGAGAGTCTCAAGGGTTACGATTATGAACTGAATGTAATGGAGAAGTGTAATGGGGATGGTGTAAGAAAACATAGTACCTCTGCTGCGAAAATAAGGACCAAGCAGGAAACTCTTAACTCATGTGAGAAGAGAGTGAGGTAGCTCACGATTAGAATAAATGTGTTAGCCTTATTGGGAAGACAAGGTTTGTGTATACCAGGTCATGAAGGCTATTATTCAAAATCTTATGAGGCTTGGGACACATACAACAGCATGCTTCTAGGGACACTTAAGTAATTCATCAATTATATCCCCATAAACAAACAAACACACAAGAAAAAGAAAAAGAGAAAAATATTTTTGGTGTTTTTGAGATTTATATAAAAAAAATAAAAGAAGTTAAAAAAAATAAGTAGAAAAAGATAAGACTTAAAAAAAACTTTGGGAAAAAAAATGAAAAACCGAACCCGAACGTTCGGTTGGTTTCGGTTGGAAAAAAGTTGAAAAATCGAACCCGAGCGTTCGGTTGGTCTCGGTTCCAGAAAATTTTGAAAAACCGAACCCGAGCGTTCGGTTGGTTTCGGTTCAGGAAAATTTTGAAAAACCGAACCCGAACCTTCGGTTGGTTTCGGTTCTACAAAATTTTGGAAAACCGAACCCGAACCTTCGGTAGGTTTCGGTTTTGGAAAATTTTAAGAAACCAAGGAGTTTAGACATGCAATTTGGAAAAACTTTTTACATAAAGAAAAACAAATTTGTATGAGAAATATACAACAGAGAACAACTACCTTTGAAGTAATGAGCGAGTCGGATGGTTTAACCGAACCCGAACGTTCGGTTGGTTTCGCTTCTTATGTTTGAGGTGGAGAGGTAGTGTGAGGTACTGACTCTGATTCCATCATACCTAGCCCTTGCAATATTTTGTTGAAAGATGCTTCAGGAAGAGCTTTGGTAAAGACGTTAGCCAGTTGATCAGTGGTTCGTACGAAGTGAACTTCGACATTTCCATCTTCCACATGATCTTTGATGAAGTGATACCTTAGTGCTATGTGTTTGGTTTTAGAGTGTTGCACTGGGTTATGACAGATCCTAATTGCACTTTCAGAGTCACAATATAGTGGGATCTTCTTCATATTGAGTCCATAGTCTCGAAGTTGACTTTGGATCCAAATCACCTGTGATGTGCAGGATGCAGCGGCAATGTATTCCGCTTCGGCAGTAGACAACGACACACACGTTTGTTTCTTGGATTGCCAGCTGACCAACTTCCCGTCAAGGAATTGACAGCCACCAGTTGTGCTTTTTCTGTCGAGTCCACATCCTCCAAGGTCAGCATCAGAATAGGCTTGAACGAAGAAGCCTGAGTTGGATGGATACCATAAACCTAAGGAGGTGGTTCGCTTGAGATAGCGTAAGATGTTCTTCACTGCCAGCATGTGAGGTTCGCGTGGGTTTGCCTGAAATCGAGCACAATAACACACAGAAAACATGATATCAGGCCTGCTAGCAGTTAGATACATCAGTGAGCCTATCATTTGACGATAGAGCGTGATATCGACAGTCGGTTTGTCCAGAGAAAGGGTAAGCTTGGTGCCGAATGCCATTGGGACTTTGACTTTTGAGTCTCCCATCATGCCAAACTTCGCTAGGAGAGTCTTCGTGTAAGCTTCCTGATTTATAAAGATGCCTTCGGGTCCCTGTCTTATGTTTAAACCAAGGAAAAAGTTAATAGGACCCATTGAGCTCATTTCAAACTTAGTCTCCATCAACTTTCTGAATTCAGCAGTTAAGCTGGGATTCGTGGAGCCAAAGATGATGTCATCGACATAAATTTGAACTATCATAAGGTGGTTACCTTCCTTTTTGCGAAAGAAGGTTGGGTCAACCGAACCTTGTTTAAATTTAGTAATCTTTAAAAATTTTGTAAGCGTTTCATACCAGGCTCTCGGAGCTTGTTTGAGACCGTACACAGCTTTATCCAGAATATAGCAATGATTTGGATACTTTTCATTCACGAACCCAGGAGGTTGCTCCACATACACAGTTTCTTCGAGTTCTCCATTGAGAAATGCACACTTGACGTCCATTTGGAAAACTTCAAAGTTTTTGTGAGCAGCATAAGCCAGAAATATTCTAACAGATTCTAGCCTAGCTACTGGAGCGAACGTCTCTTCATAATCTATCCCTTCCTCCTGACAGTATCCCTTTACAACCAGACGAGCCTTGTTCCTTATTACATTACCTTCCTTGTCCATTTTGTTCCTGAAGACCCACTTGAGACCAACAACCGAAGCATCTGGTGGAGTTGGAATGAGGCGCCAGACTTTGTTCCTTTCAAATTCGTTCAGTTCGTCTTGCATTGCTTGAACCCAATCAGAGTGATCGAGGGCAGTGTTAACTGTCTTCGGTTCAACTTTTGATACGAATGAGTTAAACATACAAAACTCAACCTTTGAAAATAAGGATGTCTGTTTGGCCTTCAGTTGTGATCGGGTCAGAACCTTTTCAGATACATCACCAACTACTTGAGAGATAGGATGATCTCTGGTCCATTTGGTAAGAGGAGGGTAATTCGGATCAAAGGTTGGATCTAGTTCAGCATTGATCATTTCTTCTGGCTCAGATTGGCTATCGTAATCAAGCGTCATATCATCATGCTCCCCCTCAATTGATGAACTTTGAGAAACATGAGGTTCAGGGGTTTCTTGTGGTCCTGAGCTCCCAGGCGTTGAAGCACCTTCGGTTGGAGAGGTATCTTCGGTTGGAGAAGCACCTTCGGTTGGAGAGGTGGAACTTGGCTCCCCCTGGACTTGTGAGCTTGATCCCCCCTCGTCATGAGAGCTAGGCTCCCCCTCGACTGAAGCATTGTTGGATGGAGAGTCATCAGTGGGCGATTCTCCTTCATGCATTCTTCTTGCAGCATCTTCGACAATTCGCTTCATATGATCAACTTTGTTGTCAGCTGCACCTGCTTCTGAGAGAGAAGCTTGTTCCGGTTCGTCAAAGAGTTCCAGAAATTTCTCGTATAAATTGGCGATAGAGACTGTGACTTGGCCAGTTTGAGGAAAGATTTCCCCAGCGGTGTCTTCTTTGGCCTGTAGCTTTTTGACATAGCTATCGTCAAAGGTCACGTAGTAAGTCTCTTCAATCTTTCTTGAACGCTTGTTTAGGACCCTGTACGCCTTGGATGTGAGCGAGTAACCCAGAAAAATTCCCTCGTCGGCTTTGACATCAAACTTGTTACGGTGTTCTTTAGAGTTAAAGATAAAACACCTCGAGCCGAACACATGGAAAAATTTCATATTGGGCTTTCTGTTGTTTAGTATCTCATATGGTGTGAGCGTGAATCGCTTGTTGAGATAGGACCTGTTCTGTGTAAAACAAGCAGCAGAAATAGCGTCAGCCCAAAAATAAAGAGGTAAGGAAGCGAAACTTAGCATAGTTCGGGCATCTTCACACAAAGATCGGTTTCGTCTTTCGACTATTCCGTTCTGTTGTGGTGTGTAGGGAGCTGAGAAATTGTGACTAATTCCCTTTTCTGCAAGAAACTTTTCAAACTCCCTGTTCTTGAATTCAAGACCATTGTCGCTCCTGATGTTGCGAACAACCTTCTTGAGCTGTACTTCAATTTGCTTGATAAACACTTTCAGCTTTTGAGTTGCTTCAGATTTGAGCTTTAGAAAGAACACCCATGTAAATCGTGAAAAGTCATCAACAATAACAAGAATATAGTTGCTACCACCGATGCTTTCGATAGATGAAGGACCACACAAATCGATATGAAGTAATTCGAGTGGTTCAACAACTTTTGTGTTGATTACAGATGGGTGACTTTGACAACTCTGCTTCCCCATTTTGCATGCAGCACACAAATGCTCTCTGTCGAACTTGAGCAATGGAAAACCCCTAACATGACCTCCAGTGACAAGTCGGTTGATATCTTTAAAATTGAGATGAGAGAGCCTTCAATGCCACAACCAGCTTTCGTCGGATTGAGCTTTTGATAACAGGCATATGGTTGGGTTTCCTTTGATGGGTTTCATGTTTAGAGGAAACATTTCACCCTTTCGCTCTGACTTGAGAATCACTTTCTTTGTCTTTTTCTCTATGATTTCAGAACCTTCATCATCGAATGAGACTTTGAGACCCGTACCTCCAACAAGCTGAGATACACTGATAAGGTTGTGTTGGAGTCCTTCCACATAAGCAACCTTCCTTACAGTAAAGTCACCGTTTGTTATCATCCCGTATCCCTTTATGGTGCCGAAAGAATTATTTCCAAACTTGACGTTGCCACCATTTGCAAGAGATCTATATTCCCTGAGCTCCTCTTTCCTCCCTGTCATGTGACGTGAGCAGCCACTATCGATGTACCATTCTTCATCGAACTGCTCGTCACTTATAACCTGCAAAAATTAAGCAGATTTAGGAACCCAAAGTTTCTTGGGTCCACGTGAGCTTTTCATGGGAACAGGAACAGTAAGAGAGATGTCAACTATATATGTTCGTTTTATGAGAGTTGTTTCATCTTTCTGTTTAATGGTAAACACTTTTATCTTATTAGGATTGGAAGTGTTCGGTTTGGACTCTGGTTTAGATTCATTGACCTTCTGTTTGCCCTTTTGTTCAGCGGATGGATGAGATTTTTGAGAACGAACAGAATTAACTTTAGAGCAAGATGGAGATGAATTAGTGGAAGTAGAAGAAGTATAAGAAGTTGGTTCAGTAGAAGAATTGGAAGTGGTGGGAGAAGTGGGTTTAGATGGAGAGAAGTTCTTGGCTGCAGACTCTAGGTGATCCTTTTGCTTTTGATCATTTGAAGGACAGACCTTGGAGTTTTGATCTCTTTTAACTTCAGAACCGAACCTTTGCTTTCAGTTGAAATCGTCTTGTGAACCGAACCTTGGCTTTCGGTTGAAGTCTTTCTCAGAACCGAACGTTTGCTTTCGGTTGGTGTTTTCTTGTGAACCGAACCTTGGCTTTCGGTTATTGTGACTCTCAGCCTTTCTAACAGGATTGTTTTCATACTTCAGATTTTTATCTTGGTGTGAGAAGTATGCATTCTGGGATTGCCAGAATTGTCTCCTTTCAGAGAGGTTCTTCCTGTATCTTTGGTTCCTTTCTCTCTTCTTATTCCTCATCTGCTTTGGTTGATGATGAACGTTAGCTTTCGTTTTTGGTTTCTCCTTGGCTGGTTCCTTTTGAACTAAAGGAATTTTACTTTGTGCCGAGGGAACAGAGGGAATGTCTGAAGAAGTTTCACTTTGAGATGAGGGAGTAGAGGGAGCGTCTTCTTTTGTCGAACTTTCACCCTCCTGAGAAATGTCTTTCGTACCACTGGTGCTAGGCTCATTGAAATTACCTGGCTTATTCAAGGGTTCAGGTATGTATCTTCCTTTTCTCATCCAGGAGGTTCTTTCAGATAAGCCAACGGTTTCGTTTGCATTATCTATTGGAGCTTCCCAGAAGTACTCATCACAGCCATCAGCATTGTCTTCGTTTACAATAGCTGTGAGTTCAGCTGTTTGATGTTCGGTTACTCCAGTCACCTTGTATACTTGATTCGGAGTGGTCCTGACCTTTTGATACACAACTGCTTTCTCTGCTAATTTCGGGGACTTTTGTTGGGACAATCGAGCGAACTCCACAGAATTTTCAGAAATAAGATTTTTGTGGTTTTCAGGTTCGCTTTTAACAAATTCTGAGCAGTCAACCGTGTCCTCTACAGAAATTTCACTCATGTTGTCGTCCTCGTTAAGCTCAGATGCATTTTCAACATCAATTTTGTTTTCTGAGCTTACGTTGGCGTTTAAAGAGTCAAATTTTTGTATGGTTTCGGTTCTCAGTTTAAGTCTATCATTTTCATCCAAAAGATTTTTGAGCATGTTCTTGTGGTCCTTGGATTTAATGAAGGACTCAATTTTGTCCAGTCCATACATGTAGGTCGGATTGATATCATCAGACGATATCACACTCTCACAATTGTAGGCTTCGGAATCGATTTCATCCTCCTTAAACTCTAGGAAGGGCAAAATCATGCGATGGATCTTTTGGCCTATTTCACAGTCTAGGTGAAGCTGAGTAATATTAGAATATAAACGTTTAGCAATTAAACAAAAAACATTCCGCTGTTTTAACAATTTTAAATTGTCTCTTTGCAATTAACTTTAACTAATTCCGACTCCTTTAACTCGATCCACATTCTCCGCTCCTCACTCTTCGACGCCACCCTGCTTAATTGATCAGTTAGGTTAGAATTGGTGACTCGAGTTTGAGTTAAGCTACTATCTAGATGAGAAATTCTTGTATTAATGTTTTTTAGTTCTTTCTCATATGAGGATGGTGGTACTTTAGATGAAATAAAAACCGATTGTACCTTCTTTATCAGTTCGTTGAGCTCATTGAACTGCTGGCTGAGGGGTTTGGCCGTAAAGCACATGTCTTCCTGCACCTTCGGTCCATCGCTTCCACCATCGGTGTTGTATCCCCTCATTTGTGATACGTTAGACACCATGAAGCATTTTCCTCCACTGCTTTCCTCCTTAGCCACATAAGCCTTTCCATGGGTAGGCTTCCTCACTTCATCGTCTTCTGAGTCGGTAGACCAAACTTCTGTGCTACCGAACTCGTCATCATTAACCGAACCCTGCACAATAAGAGCATTAATAGAAGGGTTAGCGGTAGACTTCTTCTTTCTCAACTCATCTAGTCTCTTCTGCAACACAGCTTCCTCATCATTTCCATCGTCCTTTTCAGCCATCTTCTTAAGAACACAGTCCTTAGCATAGTGGTTTTTCCCACCACAGTAGAAACAGCCTACTCCGGAATCGCCATCCACCTTCGGTTCCTTTTTGGGCTCCTCAACCTTCGGTTCATTGTTCACCTTTTCAGAGCTGTAACTCCCCTGCCAGTTTCGGTTTTTGTTGCTGGGGAATCTCTTCTTTATGAACCTCTTAGGATTGGACACCATCATGGCATAATCCTCAGACGTGAGGTCATATTCCTCCAAGTTGAGGTCTTCATCCTCCATCACAGCTTTACTTTTAGATAGGAGGGCCAACGAACCAAGACTAGAAACGACATTCTTCTCTTGCACCACAATCTTCTCTTGGGACTTTAGAATACCCACCAGTTTCGCCAAAGAGTATGATTTAAACTGCTCATGGGCTTTGACTGTGGAAACCACTGCTCTCCATTCAGACCTCAGTCCATTCAAGAAAGTAACCTTCTGTTCGATAAGCTTCCTTTCAATATCGTGTTTGATCATCTTGCTGAGAAGATGATTGAAGCGATCAAACGTCTGGGTCACCGTTTCTTCGGCCCCTTGCCTGAATTCTCCAAACTCAGATAGAAGCAAGGTTTGGATAGAATGTTCAAGATCCTCGTCTGTAGAATACAGTTCACGAAGTCTATCCCAAACTTCCTTTGCCGTCGTGCATGAGCTGACCAATCTGAATGTCTCGGACTGAAGGGCGAATCTGATCAACCTTAACGCCTTAATATTGCACTGGAATTTGTCCTTTTCATCTTGTGCAATGTTCTTCACGTCCTTTAGCAGATCATTGTACTCCTTTTGTGTCTTAATGATTCTGGACGTAGCAGAATGAGAAAACGGTCCATTGATGATGGCTTCCCATATGAGGTACCCATTATCCTCCGATCCAATCACGTAGTCTTCAAAGTGATGCGCCCATACTTCATAGTCATGGGTGTATAAGATTGGAATCTTTGTCGTCGAACCGATGCTGTTGGAAATATTAATAGGGTTTGATTGCGTCGCGTCCATTATGATCGTAAAAACCTGTTCAAAGATCAGACTTGTAATAAAGCAGATTAGAGCAAAACAATAAATATCAAGATACGTCAATAATGAGATGACGGCTCAATAAATATCGATAGTTGCGGAAAAACCCTAATGGAAATCTTTTTCACAGAAAAGATGTGTATCGATTACACAGCCTCCTGCTCTGATACCAATTGAAGCAATTAAAAACCTTTAATCAATGAAGATCGATTAGATCTTGAACAAGTATGAAAATATAAAACTGTAAGAACGCAATAATAAGAACAAGACAAGATTGAATCAAACGAGTCGAATGATTAAAACAAAATCCTCAGAAGAGCTCGACTAAGAACATCAACTGTAGAGGATTGGTAGATTACAAGAACGATTAAAGAAACCTGTTGTACTCTAGATGAATCGCTATTTCGTTAATCTCTAAAATCGTTAACCTAATATGCATGCAAGCATTGACTTATATACAAAGCATAAAAGGCTCACGGTTGGACAGGCCCAAACCGGAGTGAACATGGCTAAACTATCGAGCCCAAAAGACGCAACATCAAAATAAACTTCAGCCCAACAAGAGCCTTAATTGGTTTCTATTGTATTGATGCCTTGTATGTTTATTCAAGTTGCAAAATCGATTTTTAGCCCATCTGCCTGATGAACTCGGCGAGTCCCATTGTGGACTCGACGAGTAGGCCCCTACTCGACGAGTCCATAGGGGTACCCGATGAGTTCGAGCATCAGAAAGAGGGGATTTCGGGATTTCTTGCTGTTTTTCTCATGGATACTTGCCTTATCTATTTTGGGTCATTAAAATTCGAATTTTAATCATATTTTGAGTGTATCCTTGATTAAACAAAAACTAATTACCAATTGATTAGATAATAACTTTCTTATATGATTAAAGTTGATTATTTGTATTAATTGGGTAACTTATTTTGCAAGAAATTGAAATTTGGTCAAATACAGATAATGATAAAATTAATTGTTTAATTTATATTATTTGTTATTTGATCCTTGTGTTATGAAAAGTTTCAATTTTCCCCCTTTAGGTTTTATAGTTTAAATTTGAACTCAAAAGTTTTTGTTTTGAAATTTAAATAGTTGAAACCGTAATGTTTTGAAAAAGTTTCAAAACTTGCCCTCAAGTTTTGGAATTTAAATTTTGATTAAAAGTTTAATTTGGATGTATATTTAAATTATAAACCCTAATGTTTTGAAATGTTTCAAAACTTGCCCTCAAGTTTTGGAATTTAAAGGTTGATTAAAAGTTTAATTTAGGAATGTTAAATTCTAAAACCGTAGTATTATTTTGAAAAGTTCAAATCACACCCTTATGGTTTTATTAATTAATTAAGGTGTATAATTAAAAGAGGTTTAATAAATCCTTAAAGTTTTGGTTTACAATATAATTGAATTAAAAGTATAATGGTTAAATTTGACCACCTAGTATTTTAAAAGTGTAAAATACACCCTATACTATATATAACATTAAAAGTCTAACATTATATATATGTATGAGTAAAAGTCAGTCTTACCGTTAGTAGGCCTCATTCACGAAGCTGGTCTATAAGGGGTGTTTAAGGAAATTGCCTATAAAATGGCGATTGAATGGGTATCCACTCTTACCCACCGCACTCTTGACTAGTGGAGGGTCGTTAGCCGAACGGGTAGGATAAGACAGAACTTTACATTATAAGTATAATGAAGTACAAAAAGTAACTAAATGTTTTACAAAATTCACAATCTTAGTTACTTTAGGAAAAAGTGAATTGATGCAATTCCATGAAATTACACTTTGTGCCCTTGCGAAGACGTTAGTGGAGCGTGTGTGGTTTACCGGCACACTAAATGGTTCTAAGCAAAGGTAGCAAAGGGTGACTCAATGTTTTTCATAGTTCGCTGGAGCGTGTGTGGTTTACCGGCACATCGAATAGGTGACTGTAACATGTGGGGGCACCATGTAAGTTTGCATGGTTATTCACACCCGCTTTGTGATCCTCGGCATCCCAGTCACAAACTAGAGGGGCATATTGAGATTTAAACATGCCATTGAAATGTTCAATGAATCTCATAGGATCTAGGAGTTTTCATAGATTTAAAACTTAAATTTCTTTTTCGCTTTTCATGGTGGAAATTAGTGAATCGTCATTCACTTACCTTCAAATATTCTGCAACTAGATTACGACATCCCTTTTCTAGGTTGTAGCGTATTGTGTTGGGTCCTAGCCGTAATATCTCATTTGGGTGATTTATTAAGGACTCAATCTATCAACTAACTTGAATTTATTTTTCTCCCGTTTTGTAGATGTCAAAGTACGACAACTATGGTCTTCCCAAATCTCGTGACACAAGCATTCCACATGAAGATGATATTGCACGATTCGATCGAGGAACAAGAAATCATGCTTCACTTCCTCCACCTCCTCCAATTATTCTCCCTAACCCACAAGATCGAAGAATTGAAAGGTTCAATGTCACTAAAGCCTTATTGGAAATGAAACATGAAGATGGTAAACCCGTGTGTGCCCACGTTCTAGGAATGAAATCACAGATCGATAGGTTGATAATGTTGGGTGCGTCATTCCCTGATAAGTTGGCTGTGAACTGGGTTCTGCAGTCACTTCCTGAATCATATAATGAGTTCAAAAGAAAGTATTATATGATGGATCATGACAAAAACCTCATTGACCAAACTTATATGCTCATTGATGCTGAATCAGAAATGATTTGGCAAAGCAATGGAGCATATTTGTTGGGGAAGTCAACCAACCATGCTTCCGAGGATGTTCTAGGAGAACCGACCTGCGTTTGCTGCCAAGTGAAAGGGCGTTGGATACAAGTCTGCCCAAAGATCCTGAAGAGACCAAAGATGGGAGAGTCAAAGAGTATGGTTGCGCTTCAGGTAAAATCCCCCATCTAACTCCGTTAAGTTCCTAGTCGTTGATTCTTAATACATAATGTGATAAGATTGCATTTGAATGTTTTGCAGGATCAGTGAAAAGAGTGGAAGCTTGATGGAAGAGCAAGATGAATCTAATCACAAAGAAATGGGTCTCGATCACATGGACTTGAAGATTAGATTTTGAGCTTAGAGAGTTATGATAGAGTTGTTAGGAATATTTGACTACATAGTTTTTTTTTTCAATTGATTTTGCATTGTAAGGACAAATGTTTTCTGCTGCTTTTATGAATAAAATAAATTTTGATTTGACTCATTTATTTATTTACTTGCAATGAAATCGTTATGAAAAATTGATGTTTGCATATTTCTACAACGAATGGATGTGATTCTTAAGTATGTTATTTATGGAAATGTCAAGAATTTACCAAATAGGGAGAGTTTCTCATCACCCAAATTTCAATTGGACAGAAACTTGGAATCATGCAACTTGGTTGCACGATGAATGAGAAATTTCATATTTGGAAATTAGACTACTTCGTTGACAAATGGTCAAGTGAAGGACTAGGAGATCGAGTACACAAAGTTGTGTGTTGATCAAATCCACCACAAGATTAACAAAGATATTCGTCATGATTTACTAAAGGTTTAGTAAATATGATTATACTTATAAGATTAAGTGTAATTCTGAATTGATTAAAAAGGTTTAAATCAATAGCAGAACGAATAAGAAGAATCAAGTAGGCAGAAAGATAAAATTTTCTCTATTTTAAGAAGAAGAGAGAGTACCTTTTATGCTTTATGATATGCCTTAATGATTAAGAACCATATCTCAATTGATCCTCTAAGTGAATCTTAGTACAATTGTATGTCTAAGAAGAGGTATTAAGAATTGAAGAAATGGTTAAATCAAGAAGTCAATCATACTTCGTTCCAAAACAAGTCTTAGAGTTAAGATTGTGACATTGAGTGACAAGTCTAAAGAAGGTTTATAACATTCATCAAATTTAGAATTTGGAAAAAAGGATTTTCTTATTCTCGCACATTTGAAATTGGAAAGTTGTGATGTCTTGGATAAGACAAAGACCAACTAGGACCAATTTTATCAAATGTTTTGTCTTGATAAAAAGCTACACTAACTCTTGAATATTGGTTTGTCAAGAAATGTTTATTGAAAAAAGAATCTTATATGTCAAGGAGTCAGTGGGAGTCTTAATGGTTTTGAAAAGTTCAAATCAAGGATAAACCTCATCGATCATCACTAGCACACGAGTAGAGGTTTACAACCTATCGTGTTGACATTACCTTGTTTCTGTGTCGTTCCAATTGAGTTAATTATGCATGTGAGTCTATGAGTTCTCATTTGAATGCATAAAAGGCAAGGACCTTGATCAATTGAAAGTACATTGATAGGAAAGGGTGAGCTGCTTAACTACTTGGAAGACATGGTGGGCAGCCGTGTTACCATAAGGCAAGAAATCAAGATTGAGAAGGTTCGGTCCATACGAGTTTGGATTTGTCGCAAACTTTAGTTTTGACAAATTCACATGGATAGGAACACATACACCATTAAAATCTAAGTGTCATAAGATTCCCTCCTTCATGAAAATGACTGTGAGGAAATGCTTTCACTAAGGAAGATTTTAAGAAGATAGTGATTGTGAAATTGTATTGTCGAATTCAATTATGGTTACGGTATCCCTTTCCATGATTCGAATTGTGAGATTTGGCAATTAGTCTGAATTGTTTAAGACACACATATGAGCTATCTAAGGCAAAGGTGTATAAGTTTAAGAAGCCTTGATAAAAGATTATCAAATCATTGGGTATTAGAAATATGAACTTCAAAATATTCAATAGGCATTGTTTTTCTGAAAGTTAAACTGTTTCTGAATACGTGTCAAAGCTAGTAGGAGCATAAGTGTTATGCTTATATGATAATAATCATCATGATAGTGGGAGCATAAATGTTGTGCTTGTATGATTATTAAGGCAAGTATTGCAAGTTAGCAATATTATTTATAGAAAACAAGAGTCATACTTTGCAAAGTTGTAAAGATGGAATAGTTGTTTTTCTATAATTAAGGGAGAGAATACTATGCTTCATTTCAAATCTAAAGGCTTAGGTTGTGGAATGTTAATAAATTTAGTCAAGGATACATAGTGTGTTCTTAAATTTCGATTATGATTACGACATTCCTCTTCATAGTTCGAATTGTGAGAACGTAGCACATAAAATATTATGGCAGAAGATTGATAAAGTATCAAATCTTCATGTAAGACATTATGCATCGTGTCCCGTACGCTTCGGGTATAGGATCGATTGCAAATGCTATAATATTTGACCATTCTAAAATTTTCCCAATGTCTAGCGGATTTAGATGGAAAAGGACAAGAATCGGTTTGACTAAGATAATTAAACAACTATCAAAGGACAATCCAAGGTTCGTCAAGGATTGGTCGCTTGTGAGTAGTTGGAAGTATAGTATTGGATGGAACATATCGACATTATTATGAATAGAAAATATTCTATCAAGAATGAGTTGTCATATGAAAAAAATATGGAAATGTTTCCATATTGAGAGTTGGATATTGAGAATCAATGTCTAGATTAGAAACTTTTATGCAAAAGGACGTTCAAAGGAATGTACTTTGAGTGAGAGACATCACATCTATGGAATTGTCTTGTAACAATCTTCGATAGATGACTTTGTAATTCATTGGCAATAGTCATTGTGACTTTTGTGCTATGACATTACAAAAGGGGTCATTGCATTAAATGTTATAATCTAACATATTCCACAAGTGGCAAGAATTTGATATTATTTCACTTGTGAAAAGGATTAGTAGTTGTGAAATGAGTATGATTGAGAATGTGTTCATTTGATCTATTTCACAAAGTAAGAACCATAGGTAAACATTGTGTGCATGCTAGGAGCATGGGAAAAGTGTAGTAATAATTCAAGTAAGAAGTTGATTACCCAAACAACAAATAATGAGTAATCGATATGGTGATAAATAAAAGGTGTTTTATTTATACTCAAAGGTTTGAGGTCATATGGGATTAGTATTATTCTTGTGTTTCACTTTGCATGTTTTGACTTCCTGAATAATTTAATTGGTTTAGAACAGTCAAATTATTCAAACGGGCCACAGTCGTTCATATGTTGGAAGTAGATATGAATGAAGACTGTCGTGAATTGGTGTGTGGATTGTCTAAAGAGTATTAGACATAAGCAAATGTTTGTTGCAACGTTCATGAGTGCTTATGAATATGATTTGAGCATTGGATTAAACCCACGCTCACTTGGATCACTTCATGGATTTTATCACGAGTGATTGGTGAGATGATAACATCTTATATTCTTGAAACCGAGATGTGTGTGTTGTATCTTGCGAGTCGGTTGCACATTGATAATATGTAAACGCACCAGTAACTTGGTGTTATAAAATATATTGTTGTGTGTGATTCGGTGAGTGAGTGCAAACGAGCATTGAGTCAAAGTTTATCCGTTCCTTTTATTCAAAGTAGGATAAAGCGATATCTGTGGGCCCCTCGATGATTTAGTGATGGCACCTAAGTGCTTGGCCAAGCCGGGACTACTTTGACGTGTTCAAATTGTAGTCTGTTGTCATTCGTCATAAATCTGAATTCGGGAAACAGCACATAGACAGAGAGAATGATTTAGATCCATGTCTAAGTCTATACGATATCTAGAATGGAGGAATATATGATCCCTTATCTAAAGGACATGCGTATCTGATAAGATCAGAGTTGACAGTGGCTTTGGAAAGCTACGATTGCAGATCAGGATCTGAAGTCATACGCATAATAGTTATTAGACTTATCCAAGTGGGAGACTGTTGGATTAGTGTCTCAGTCCATAACTATTTTGGTATGTATTTGACCCGATGGTGCATGGTCCTTTTGGGTTGCCATCATCAAAGCAACTTGATAAGATGAATTATGGAGAAATCATATTGTTTAATTAATATTAGTCAAGAATTAATAAGAATTAAGTTTGTGACTAAAAGAGATTAATTAAACTTAAGGGACTGGAATTGTAATTATAAGATAATTGCAATTGGGCTATGGATTACCTTATAATATAAGGTTGGACGAATTCTATGGGGAAGCCCATTAGAAATCGTCCAAGGATTGTTAAGGAAGGAGTCCATGGGTTGCTTAGGGCTTAAGCATCCAAATTAGGGTTTCATTATTAGATAACCCTAATAGCCTCACTATTTAAAGAACCCTTATGCCCCAAAAACGTGGTGAACTGGTTGATTAGGGTTTCCACACGTTTTCGGCAGCCTCCTTCTCTTCTCTTATTCATCCTCTTGCTCTTGGTGTTTGTGAACCATTAGAGGAGTGACATTTGTGACTCTAAGCTTTCTAAAGTCAATACAAGAAGGATTTGACATTGTTATTGCTACATAACAATCAAGGTATGATCTAAACCCTTATTCATATGTTATATAGATTATCATATGTTAGATCTAGGGTTTATAGTCTTGGGTGAATTGCATGTACAATAGAGAAACCTAGATCCAAGCATTAGGGTTTGTATGAGCACATAGGATGTTCTTATAGCTAAAACCCATCACTTACTATAATACACACCCTCAAGAGAACCCAAAACCAACCCTGGATCTGTTTCATTCCTTTTTCCTCACAACCTTACCCCAAAGAGTGAAGTTTCAGAAGGTCTAAGAAAATGACGAATCTCAATTAGAAACAGATTCATTCACATGAACGACCCAAACAAGATCCCACATCTTGATTGAAACTAAACAGATCCTACCAACATGTAACTAGCTCGATAAAGCTTCCAAGGTTATCCAGAAATGATGTTAAAACCCTGGTCGGATTAATCCAAAATACCAACCCTTCCATTGCGACATGCCAAAATTGGATTTTACGGAGATCCAAAGCCACACCTGAAAAACTAAACAACCCTGCCTCAACATCTGACCTTTCAATAACCAAGGACATCTACCAAACCTGAGCCCACTGTGAAAAATACTTCCATAACTAATAATTGGGGGTACCCAAACCCATAAATCAAAATGTACAATGTATAAATCTTGACGATGGACGAAATAACCAACGATCAAGAATGCATTGACAACTAATCTAATGATTCGATTCACTGCTGAACTAAACCCGTGTGGAACTAAACATACCAAACTCCAAAGTTGATTTATCGATCAACAACTACCCAACGTAGACTATAAATATCAATCTATACAACGAGCTAACAAATCCCTCAACAACCGATTCTTAACCTGAATGACCCAAACGCCTCTCGATCTTGCATCTACATTCCTGAAAGGAACCACTGGCTACAACGAGCTCCTTGACCAATAACTTCTTGTCGCAAAGACAACTCATGCATTCCTGAGCACATACATCCGATGGCAACTTACTCTGCACCCCCAACTTGACCAAATCTTGGACCAAAGTCTTGCATACCTGAACCGCAGATTCCTATGACCCATTAGTGTGAAACCAACTGTCCGAACAGATCGAGTATCTTTCAAGCAGAATACCCAGTCCTCCCCCACTTAGGGTTCGAACTACCAACAATTGACACTACAAACCGACCAAAACTCAAATCGGCTCAACCATATACATAACATTCTTGACCCTTGGAATTTATAATAAAACGTAAGATGATCTTCTAGATAAAGACCAAGAAAACTCAAAGATATTTCGAATCTTAGATGGAGACCTCAAAAACCTCCCAATGATAATCGCCTCTAACATCAAGAATCCCATGCAGATGCACTAACAATAATTATGGCAATCCATTCATAACACCAACTTCCTATCTAGAAACAAATGGACAACCACACTCCTCACCTAAAAATCCTCAACCGTTAATTCATCGCGAGGATCATTCATCAATACTAAGGGAAACGTTCTCTTAGTAAGGATACATCAGAGCCAACAAAAGTTGTCGCCCCAATTCACCTTCCTTGATCACCTGGAACAATCAACTAGCGCCATATCTTAACTAAATTCAAAGACAGCAGACCCTTGATCTCATCTCAAGGTAACCATACCACAAGAACCCTCTTGTGCATTCCCACAATGTCATACTTGACGCTAAAGAGCCACAACCATCTAGCCCCATGCTTGGTATACATCCCAACTCTGAAAACCTCATGTCTGCTATCTCTTTCCTCCGGACACGAAAAACTCGAATAACATAATCCTCGTCATAGATAGTGACATCTCAATCCCTCTACTAATTACTCAGCCTTTGGTTTCAATCCTCGATCCGATCATCACAATCACTTCTTTCTTGAGTCATGCGACTCAACTGGAACTGCTTCGAGAAAGGCCCTCAAGACCTCATAATCAAATAACCCATATGGGTCTACACCATTCAAGGCCAAACTGACATGGCCACTAAGGCCCTAACAATTCAACAAACCCATCATCAGCCTGAACAACCATAACCGATAATTCGATAAGGACAGAAACACACTGCAATGAGTCATAGTTCCAAACCATACAATCTAGCCCCAACCAACTGTTGGAACAGTGTCTAAGGCTGCAACTATATTAGGCAAGTATTTAACCCGATTGTGCATGGTCCTTTTGGGTTGCCTTCACCATAGCAACTTGATAGGATGATTTATTATGAGAGAATAAATATTATTAATATATTATGAGAATAATATAATGAATAATAATATTGTTATTTGATTAATATAAGTCATAGATTAATTAGTATTAATTTGGTGACTTAAAGAGATTAATTAAATAAGAGGGTATAAACTGTCAATTGTTTCATAGTTACACTTTGGGCTGTAAATCCTTCTTGGATAGAGGATGGACGAATTCTAGGGCTTGGGATAGCCTCAAATTCGTCCAAGGCTTATCTTTGGAAAGGATTTGGATTGCTTTAAGGAAAGATTATCCAACTAGGGTTTAAGGGTGAAACCCTAGGAGCCTTACAAGTATAAATAGACCCCTAGGGCAAGGGAAATCGGCACCTCTGCTAAAGCAAAGAAACCCTGGCCGATTTCTAATCCCTCTCCTCTCTCTCAAATCATCCTCCTTGCTAGTTGGTGTTTGTAAGCCATTAGAGGAGTGACAATTGTGACTCTAGAGCTCCAAGACAACAAGATCAAAACAAGAGATTCAAAGGTAAACTTCTAGATCTGATTTTGTATTGTTCTTATACCTAATTAGTCATTAGAAGTCTTGGATTCAAAGCATGTTTAATTAGAGAAACCTAGATCTAAGCATTAGGGTTTGCATGTGCACATAGGAATGTTCATATGGCCAAAACCCATCACCAACTCCTTAGAATCCGTGAAAATTTTCCTCGATTCGAGTATGGATCCTATGCTTTCAGTAGCACGGGCCCAATACTACCTTCCACACCTATCCGTACTTTCCCCAAGGATCATCCCAGATCGTCTAAGTAACTACTCTTGTCCATTACCATCCGATCCAACCACATATACCCGTTCTCAAACAAATACCCACCGCTAAACAGCACATCAAATTCCTCCAAGGCACTTCCTAGGCTTTCCTAGGATTCCACCCTTACCCTGTCATCAGTTGTTGGAGAACCCCTACTAACATCAGCTAACTACTTCATGAATATAATTACATGCAACAAACCTTAAATAATATTTCAAATAAAAGACCCAACCCTACAACAGTTGGACTCAGACAAGAGCTGCGTAACAAGGCCAAGTAAATCACTCTAAAATTATCTAACCTTTACTGCATATAACTTAACATATTCAAATAATAGTTATCTCGCATCATTATGAGTCCCACAAAGCACAAAGCAAACAACATTCAGGCATAAACACCCTAAAACATAAAGACATCTTCCAACTCGGTTGCTACTACGATGCTAGGAACTTCCACTAAAATTTTCGGTTGCCTTATGCATGCAAATTATACACAAAACGGGATTAAATAGACTGTCGAATAAATGATTCTACCCTAGGGCCACTACCAGACGAGGAGCAAGAAATAAGGCTAAATCAGTCATTCTAGGGCTATATGATCCTAATCGTATATAATTTTTAAAGCATACACTTAGCAATCACTTCCATCAACATATATTCCAAATCTATCCTAACCTCCAATTCCTCATAGGTTATACTGCATCACAAATCAGTCCAATCTATCATGCAATTCCTGAAGGTATCCTTAGCGTTATCCTAGCATGCAAATATTCCATATCATATAATATATCATCATGTACGGGTATTTTGGGAAATAATTACTTGAGCTCAGCCGATTGCATGCATCACACCCCCTTTTTCTTTATAAAATTATTTTTAGAAACTTATTTCCTTTCAGAAAGATTATTAATTCCCCAGTTTGAGTTCAGTCACACCCGAGAGTGTATCTGAATCCCTCAAACCAAGGCTCTGATACCAACTTGTGACGTTCCAAAAATACCAAGCAAAAATTTCATTTTAAATAAGTTAAAGACATTAATTCATTGTTCCAAAAATACGATTAGAGTCAAAGTATTCTCAAAACATCAGAGTAATTTGTAAGCATTCAATGCGGAGTAAAACTCCAGGGGATGCAGTGCGATCAGGTCGGACCCTTCCTTTTGAAAATGGAAGTACCTGAAACCATAAACATAACTATAATCATAAAGCTTAGTGAGTTCCCCAAAGTACCACATACAACACAACACGTGGCTGTGTCGAGTCTGTATCAACCCCCGAGTCTGTATCAACTTCGAGTCCATAATGACTCCATGTAATAGCATGTAGCTGTGTCGGGTCCGTATCAACCCCAAGTTCGTATCTACCGCGATTCCATATTGACTCTGAGCCTAGATTAGCTCTATGCATATAACAGACAATCAAACTAGTGATAGTCACAAAGACAGCAAGCACGTACAAGCATATCAGTAAGTGTCACAAAGACCACTACTATCCTATAACATAATTCAATGGTCCGACATTGGTGCCTTCGACCCATAAGTATAGTGAGGAGACTCACCTCACAGACTGAAAGAATATCTTCACCGATCACCACTCCAAAAGTTATCTCTACCGGTTACCTGTACAATTAACAGGGACCCAAATCTCAGATTATAATTCAATTTACCCAGAATACCTTTATGCCAAACTTGGTCAAATTCCTGGTCAAAGTCAAAAAGTCAAAGGAGGTCAACACAGACTGAGTACGCCCAGCATACTCAGTCACAACGCTCTGTGTAGTAGATCCCTTCCTGATTACGAGGTAGCCTGGTACGCTCAACATACTACCAGGTATGCCCAACATACTCGACCAATTCCATTTACCTTCATTAAGTACTTATTTCATTAACATTTCACGTCCAAAGCTCAAATCTAGTGCCAAATAACATTCTAAGTCATAAAGTTTCCAACTTTATGAGTTTCCATGGCTAGAAGGAGTCCATATACCAAAATCCTAATTTAATACACAAACCAAAGCATCATGATTCTTGCATGGAAGGAAGAAAAGGACCAAGATCACATTTTAATGACTCCTAATAGCCCCATAATGGATAAAGTTTTCAACTTTATCCTTCAGGATGATCATAACAACCAAGATCTAGTCTTTAAGTCTCAAAGAGACCAAAAATACACCTTTCTCAACTTAATCCATTAAGTCTAAGTCTCCAAACTTCATATCCGAATCAATATGATGTTTAGATGGATAAAGTTTCCAACTTTATCCATAACGAGGTCACAAACTTTTAAGATCTAAACTTTATGCACTAAAGTGACCAAAGAGCTCATAAAACCCAAAACTAGGTAGATCTAGCAAATGCCTCATCAAGATTCAAGCTTTATACCTTATCGAGTTGAGAAAAGCAATGTAGGCTTTGGATCCACAAGCTTGAGCTTCAACAATCAACAAGCGTGAACTCAAAACACAAGGGTTTAGAGTCAAAATGCACTCAAAACACATAGAGAGGCTCAAGATTTAATCTAGTGGGCTAGGGTTTCGAGTTGGAGGCTCAAGAGGGTGGAGGTTGATGTTAGGAAGGACCCCGAGAACTTAGATGTTGGAAATTTTTATAACCAAAAACATAAACGTGGAAGCTTTAGATCTTTAATCTCGAATCTGGTTACAAGAACACTTGAACAAAATGAAGAATTCATACCTGATTTCATTATCATCTTCAGATATGAAGAACTGGGTTGGGTTTTCCAGTTGATCTCAACACCACCTATAAGATCCCTCAACAATGCCTCAGGAATTTCTTTGTGTTATTTCATGTATTATGATTTGCTCATCATCATATGTATTTATAGATTGAGATAAACCCTAATATGAGAGATGGAAGGGATCTTGAGGATCTTTAGTCAAATCGGGAACTCAACCCACATGGTAGGTAAATATTCTATAAATCGGTCCATCAACAATTTATATTCTTACCATAATAACTAGATTTAATGATAACATATGATGTGGTCCCATAATTATCTAACAATCTCCCACTGGACCACGAGTATACAAATGTACGTATAATTGTATAAGCGCTTTAATGAATGTTATCATAACATTGGTACCCTTAAACAATCTCGTCCACTAATCATAATAGAATAGGATCAAAGCGGTCTTCATTACAATTGACGTAACTAAACCTATCAATGGTCACATATACATATATTACTAACGCCATAGATTAAACATGATTTATGGTTTTAAAATCTAAATAGATTTCCAACGGGTTCCTCTTTAGATTGAAGTGAGATGAAACTTCAAATAAGTGCAAATAATAATGGAGTTGATTGAATTCTTAATTCTTTACAGAAAAACATAATTGTTTTTAAACAAAACATAAAGCACTTTAAAACTCCTACTAAAACCAAATATCACACCAACGTGTGTAGTATGCTCATGAAAGACCTAAGGAGGTAATCCCTTTATGAGCGGATCTACTTTTATGGAGTTTGTTATATATATATATATATATATATATATATATATATATATATATATATATATATATATATATATATATATATATATATATATATATATATATATATATATATATATATATATATCCATTTTGCACTTTTGTATTAACAGAAGGAAACTTGATGTCAATATGCTTTGACATAATAGAACTTATGTTATTGGAATATAATATTGCTAACTTATTATCACAACTTTAGTGGTCTTTCAATACCAATAATGTGTAGCCTCGTGAAAAAATTCCGCAACCATATTCCATGCTACAAATTATGCTGCCATTATGGAAAAGCTACCGAAGTCTATTCAATGAAATGACTCATCATGCTAAAATGTAAAAGTATCCTGATATGGACCAGTAACCATTTTGGCATATAATAAAATCATATTCTTAATAAAAATGATCTCCAAAACATCTGAGTTTCCTATAGTTGAACATATAGCCTTTTGTTATATATAGATATCTCAAAATCCATTTGGTTGCTTTCTTATGATCCAAACTTGAGTTGCATAGATATTTGCCCAAAACCAGAAAGATAAATTTACTCCCACTTAATTTGTGATACACCAAATCATCTACTGTATTTACCTCAAAACCAAAAGAGATAATAAATTCATGAAAAATGTGGTACCATGCATTGGATATCCAAAGTTGAGGTTGTTGAGTTTGTGTATTTAGAATAGGAGATTGAATAACATTGTCGATCACTGATTCATAATCTGCATACTATCGAAAGCAATAATAGGAATCAAGATTGATTCCTCCTTAAGAACAATGTTTTAACCTTGTTTCTCCCCAAACTCAACATCCTCAAAGAATGTTGCTCTATCCAAAATGCATGGTCAATATCCATGCAATTGAGAACTAACATAATGCCCTCATTCCATTGAGAACATAAATCATAAATGGGATCATTGTTAGCAAATATAATACCATAATTCAAGCATAAGCAAATCTATTTTTATGCTCATTAATCCAAAAACCGTAATCGATAACTTCAATTTATAACATCGTTACAAGGTATCAACACAACGTTAATATCAAGTCTTTGGACAATAATTTTAACCTGCAAGAGATATCATTGTTTTAGAGATAAACATTCACAATAAATCATGTCAATTAACAATCCCTTTTTTGGATTGACTTATTAATCACATAAAACCAAAAAATCGTCACATGTTTATCATCACATATATTTTTATTCGGCCAAATATCAGTCTACCTTTGGATCGACTAATACCCGCATTAATAAACACATAAACTATAAATTTTGATAATAAGAAATGACAATGTATCCTGTCAATTAACAAACCCCTCTTTGGATTGACTTATTAATGACATATAACCTAAAAATTATTGCATATTTATCATCAAACATATGTTTATCCGGTCAAATATTAACCTACCTTTGGGCTGATTAATATCTGCATTAATAAACACATAAATCATAACATTTAAATTCCTTGTAAATTAATATTCATAAAAGAGATCACTTAAGTGACATAATGTGTCGATTGATATACTCTAAAAATAAACATGTCATAAATATAGTTTATTGAGAACCTAAAATATTTATCAAAAATGTACATTTGGATCCAACACAATCCAAAGACAAGGTTGGTTTAGAAACATTACTACGCTAATTGGTAACAAAAAGTACGATCCATAAATATAACTTAAACTTAAACGTAATATACATAACATTATAATATTATCTTGATTGATGTATAAACCAGAACATAAGATTAGAACATCTATATGTAAACCACTATATTCATGAGACGCATCATAAAATTTTACTAAATCATGATGCATATATAAAGCGACCACAAAAATAAATAAAATAAAAAATCTTAACCTATCCATTAAACCTTTTGGTAAACAATGGTCATATATAATACATACATAATGTAATAAAATAATTTCCAGTTGTTTATGTGGGTTTTACCAAAGTGTGAATAATAAATAAATAAAGTTGTCAAAAGAAGAGGATAAATAAAACATGATTTTGATGAATCATAAGCTCCTCTTGAGGGTTTTGTACTTTTGTATACAATCGAAAATCAAATAAAAAGATTAAACTAAGAAATCATAGCTGATTCAAAATTACTTGATCACGTGGAATAATTAATTAAACAAATAAACATCCAAGACACCCACGACCATTTATAATGTATCAATAATAAGGTTCAAAGAATGAAAATGCAGAAAATTGGCAGCCACATGATCCTTCTATTTGTTATTTTTTTCATCCAAACAAAATTGTTGAGATCCTAAACCCAACAAAAAAGCAACTTTTAACAAATCCGAATAGATTCTGATAACAACTGTTGGTTATTTTGATAATAAAAACATAAACGCAAAAGAATAAACTTTCAATCTTTAATCTCGAATCTGGTTAAAAGAAAACTTAAACAAAAATAAAGGATTCATATTGATTTCATTATGATCTTCGAATCTGAAGAACTAGGGATGAATTTTTCAGTTGATCTCAAGACCACCTCTAAGAACTCTAGGCAATGATACTCATGAATTTGTTTATGTATTTTCGTGTGTATTGATTTGCTCCTCATCATATGTATTTATAAATGTAGATAAACCTTAATATGAGAGATGGAAGGGGTCTTAAGGATCTTGAGTCACATCGGAAACTCAACCCACATGGTAAGTAATATTCTATAAATCGGTCCATCAATAATTTATGTTCTTACCATAATAACTCGATTTAATAATAACATATGATGTGGTCTTTTAATTATCTAACATTAGAATCCTTAAACATGGCTCAAAGAAATAGGGTTTTTGCACTACGGTGGTATGCTTAGCGTACCTAAAGTTACGCCCAACGTAACATCTAAAAACGCTATTTTCCTTCAGCCTAGTACGCCGAGTGTACCAGACTCCTTTTTTCAGCTTAATTTCAAACAATCATAATTTCTTCGTTTCAACTCCGTTTTCAGTGATCTTTATATCCATATAAAGGTAACGACGAGCTCTACAATTCTATCTTGATACTTATGACTAAAAACATCTCGAACTAAAATCCTTAACGCAAGAAGTCTCAAAACATAACATTTCTCTTTTTACCCATCAGCTTCCATCGAACAATCCAAAGTTTAAATAATTTGTCCAACATCATAAACCTCCAATGGAGTCTAAACTTCATTCCATTGAAGTCCAAGGTCTCCATTTGATCCATTTATTTACACAATCATTAAATAAGAATTTCTCGAAACATAATGTTACACATCTTATTTGAAAGAGTCACTACATACCGCTAGCTCAAATATCTTTTAATAACTTAAATAAAAACATCCATTTATTCATTGTCCAATCTCTTTTCGTACATACCCGGGCCTTTGCTTCCAACAAGAAAATTAATGAACATGTACTATTTTAAGAAAATAATAATAGAATAAATAAATAATCATAAAAATTGTAATCGATAGAAATTATTTTTCTTTTGTAGATACCAATTATTGATGTGTCTATAGATACGCTCATTTAATATGCGATATAATGTATCATTTATTATTATTATTAGTTGTTTCATTAAATATGTTACCAATTAATAAAGGGTTAATTTAATAAATAGTTAAGAAACTATTTTTTTTTTATAAATAAGCTTTATTTAAAAAAAGTCACAAATAAATAACAAATCATTTATTTTTTTACAAAATACCATTAGAATAATAGTAATTTATGAACACAAAATGAAAATTGTTTACCTAGTGGTAGCTTTTCTTTAGAAAAAAAAATTCACATATGGATCCTGGTTTATATGGTTTTTAAAAAGTGACATTTCCAAAATGTTACACCGGTACTTATGGTATCAAAATTAAATATAATTAGTCTGTTTAGGTAACTTTGTTAGCGTTAAATACATGTGAAAGTATATTTTTTCCCTTTTCCCTTTTTTTTCTTCTTATTATTCTATTTTTCCATAATTTTTTAATCACTAAACTTTATCTTTCTGTTGCACACATACAAACGTATCCTAATTTACCCACCCCCACCATCTTTTATCTCTTTGTCACCACCGTCACTTTCAGATGGATACGTCTTAGAAAGAAAATGTAAAAACCCTCGACCCCTCAATTGGGAGTCGATCATATATCGCCCATAACACATCTCTGTGTTCAAACTTAGAAAACAATCAAACTCATAATTATATCTCAGGGAGTTCACACTATAAAATTTATCACTATATGAAATACACAATATATGGTTGTTCTTAACTATCGAAATACCCAACATGTGGTTGCTCTTAACTGCGTTATGGAAGCAGAAACAAAATCGTCTCCAACAACAACACTCCCACCTTAAAGAACAAGAAAAAGCCCTGGTTTTCATCCATAAGTATTTTGTTGGGTTTTCTTGGAGGAGAATTCACATTTGATGTGAAGAAGTGAAAGTAAAAAAGGAACAATTGGTTGCCTTTAACTGGATGGAGATGTTGGTGGGTGTGTGGGAGGCTCATCGGAGGGGGAAGGGGTGGGTTATAGAGGATAAAAAGGCGGTGATGATCTGAGGCGGATGAGGTGGTGGTGAATGTTGGTCTTTTGCAGGGGTAATAAAGATTTTTATTACCAAGATAAGAAACAAAGCACAACAAAGGAAACTGCATAGGGACATAAATTAACAAAAACAAGGAAGGGTAAAACTGGAATAAATAGATTTATAGAAAGCTGCACAGTGAACAAAGAAACACAAAGGAGAAGTAATAGCACATGGGGTAATTGAGGCAAAGTATTCTTTATTCACTGAACTAAAGCAAAATAAACTTGGGATACATACAATGTACATTTGCCTGCGAATTTAAACTAGAACTTAGCTAAAAACTAGGAAACAAACTTAACTAGTTGCTGTAGACCGAGGACCACTTTCACTGGCTACTTTGACTTATTCTAAAGCTACTAAAACGTGCATGAAAACAATTCTGAATTAGTCTTAACATTTTCCCCCTTAATTCCGAATCTTCTTCACTCCGATTAAGCCCCTCATCTCTTCATGCTTCACTCTTGCTAAAGACTTTGTGAGAATGTTTGCTTTCTAGCTTTTACCATACACATGAGTCACTAAGATTTCTCCGTTTTCAACACACTCCCTAATAAAATGATACATGATGTCAATATGTTTGCTCTGACCATGAAACACAGGGTTTTTCATAAGATCAAGGGTTGATTGGTTGTTTACAAGCAATGTCACAGGTGGTACTCTTTGACCTATGATTTCTGCAAGGAGTCTTCTTAGCCATATGCCCTGACAAGCTGCCATTGTGGCAACAATGAATTCAGCTTCACAAGATGAAAGCGCCACTACCCTTTGCTTTTGAGATGCCCATGTGACCAAGTTTCCATTTATGTAAAATGCCATTCCCCCGGTGCTTCTCCTGTCATTAACATCCTTGGCCAAATCACTATCGGTATAGCCTAAGATAGTGACCTTTTCACCTCCTTTAGAGTAGACTAGACCATAGCTCAAAGTTCCTTTTACATATCTAAGGATTCCTTTTACAGCTTGGAGATGTTTTACAGTGGGCTTCTCCATAAATCGACTAACGACACCAACAACAAAAGAAATATTTGGTCTAGTATGAGTGAGATGCCTTAGGAAGCCAACAATGCTCCTATACTCTGTTGGGTTTACCAGTTCTTCATCTCCATCTTTGGTCAAAGTGAGTTTATGCTCCATCGGGCTCTTGGTGGGATTGCAGTCAATCATACGAGTTTTGACCAAAATTTTCTTAGCATAAGCTTCCTGTTTTAGTGTGATACATTTGTCTTGTTGGTTTACTTCAATTCCCAGGTAGTATGTCAGTAAACCAAGTTCACTCATCTCAAATCTAGCCTTCATCCCTTTCTTGAATTCATTTACATCTTCTGGATTGCTTCCAGACACAAGCTAGTCATCCACACAGACTCCAGTTATCAAAGTGCCTCCATTCTTTGTTCTTGTATACACCGAATATTCCAGAGCACATCTCTTGAAACCCAAGTTCTTCAAATATTTGTCTAAACACAAATTCCAAGCTCTGGGAGCTTGTTTCAATCCATACAGGGCTTTAGTGAGTTTGTACACCTTACCCGGTTCATTCTTTTTCTCGAAACGTTGAGGTTATGAGACATAGAACTCTTCAGTTAAGAAGTCGTTCAAAAACGCAGACTTCATGTCCAGGTGATGCACTCGCCACCCATTCGAGCCTGCCAGTGACAAGATGACTCAAACTGTTTCAATTCTCACCACTGGCACAAAAACCTCTTCATAATCGATGCCCTGTTTTTGAACGTAGCCCTTTGCCACGATTCTTGCTTTGTGCTTCACAATCTTTCCAGTTGGGTCACGCTTCACCTTAAAGACCCACTTTAGCCCGATTGGCTTCCTTCCTTTTGGCATTTCGACTAGACTCCAGGTATTGTTCTTCTCAATTGAAGCTATTTCATCATTCATAGCCTGTACCCATTCTTTCTTTTGACATGCTTCACCGTAGTTTGCAGGTTCATCATCGCTGCACATTAACATCGGTTCTTCTGGTGGGAGCTCGATTTCTTCGGTGTTCTCATAAAGGTCAGCAAGCAATCGGTATCGTCTTGGGGCACCGCCACCAGTTGAGCTCGAGGTGGTGCTGGATGAATTAGGCGTAATTGGTGTTGACAGTGAGTTTAATGGGGTCAAAATGTTTGGCCGGATTTGTTGTGGGCTTATATGAGGGTTCGAGTAATTATTGGGCTGGGATTCACTGCTAGTCCAGTCCACATTGACTGGAGATAAGTGGGCATCCGGTGTAGTTAGGGTAGACCCATGGATAGATCCATCCCCTTCAACAGCGCCTTCAACATCATCGAAGCCTCCATTGTTGAAGCCAAATCCTTCAATGGTGAAACTTAATCCAGGTGTACCATTGACTTTCGTTTCCTTCTCCCACATCCACATCTTATCCACTTCGAATACAACATTCCTACGAACGTGAATTGACCCAGTGACGGGTTTAAATAGCTTGTATGCCTTCGCCCCCTTTTCATTCCCCAGATGTACAAGTCGTTTTCTTCTCTCATCCAAATTCTTCAATTGATTCTTGGGAATCATCATGTGTGCAAGGCATCCGAACACCCTCAAGTGACCCACATGAGGTTTATGAGGTCCACATCTCATAGGGTGTGGATTCATTCAACACTTTCGTACTTAACCTATTCAGCACATAGATAGCGTGACTAACTGCTTCTCCCTACAGCGTGTGTGGAACTTTCATCGCCATTAGGTTGCTTCTCACCATTTCTATCACCATACGATTACGCATCTCCACCACCCCGTTCTGTTGTGGGGAATAGAGGGAGGTGTATTGTGGATCGAGTCATGTTTCACTGCAGTAAGCAGTGATTTGGTTGGACAAGAATTCACCGCCTCTATCTGTTCTTAGAACTTTAATCTTCTCACCAGTTTCAGTCTCTACTTTTGCTCTGAAATTTTTAAACCACTGGAAAGCTTCGTCCTTTGTCTTTAGCAGGCATACCTACATCACCCTGCTATAGTCATCAACCAGGAGCATGAAGTACTTGTTTCCTGCTGGTGTAGAGGGTAAGACTGGACCACATAAGTCTCCGTGAATCAATTCGAGCTTCTTCTTGGCCCTGAAACTTGTACACGCTTGTTAACACGCTGTCGCGCGCGTATTAAACAAGTAAATTTATCATATCTTGGAATGCACTAAAAACATAGCACAGGGAAGCAGGGTCGAATCCTCAGGGACACAGCCTAAAAGTCAATGCCTTTTTGCATCAGGCACAGATATTCAAGAAACAGAATATAAAAGGGGGATTTTGAATTAAACTAAAAACTCAAAATGCAATGATATTAAATTAATGAAAGTTAATAATAAAAACAATTCCAGTTCTGCTGCGACTTTCCTAATCTTGCAACTAATCCAGATCTGATTATTTGAGATGCGTTCTATCTAAGCTAGTACTGAGAAAAATTAACAAGCTCTAGTAATTTCTCTTTTACCTAAAATAGTTAATCAAAACAAGCTCTTCAATTGACCCTAACTTGTTACTATTCAATTAAATAAGCTCTTAATTAAATCAGAAAGGTTGCATTAAGTTCTTTGTAAAATTCCCAGTAATACCCAATACTTTTCACAAGCTCGGAAGCGTAAGGATATGATTTTTACAGTTTATACCAGAGTTAAATCCCAAAACGGAACCAATCTGATACTTGTTACTTTTACCAATTTATTAGAACAATTACGAATTCTATTAATTGATTAAATAGAATGATAAAACCCTAGCTAGGTGATCAGAATAACAAGAATTCAAATCAAACATTCATTAAGCTCAAAATTGAAGAATCTAGATAGAAACACAAATCAAAAACCAAATCTAATGATCAATCACATGAAAAGTACTTGTCTTTGCATAACTGAAAACTAGGGTTTTATCCAGACATGGATAAAATCTGATAAAAGCAAATGAAAAGAGACATCAAACAGCTAATCTTACTAATCTACTTGAAGGAGATGATCCACAGTCTTTAGATATTAAAAAATCATTGAAATCGGAGAAGAAACGCCTCCAAAATCGTATTTTCATCGTCTGGAATGCTATCAGGGTCTATTTATACGTCCAACAGCAAAAACAGCGCACATGCGATCGCATGTAGACAACCTGCGATCGCAAGTTTTGAATACAACGTGTCTCGTGCCTTTTTAATGAAGTAGGATGCTATTTTGACACTTTTTGGCCAACATGCGATCGCATGTACACAACCTGCGATCTCAGGTTTTCATTTTTCACTTCCGGATGAATTTTGGGCACTAAAAAACCTTGAATCCATGTTGCGACCTAACCTGCGATCACATGAAGGCAAACTATGATCGCATGTTATGCCTAAGACGTCTAAAATTTCGTCTACTTTTCAGATCATTTTGAATCGCGTCAATCGGAGTTACGGTTCTCGAGATATGGTCAAAATATTGACAGGGGATCAAATCTGCCAACAACTTCCTTTAACTTTAGATTGTGTATTCTATCTTCGTGTGATCAATTCCATCGAATGTTTCTTGACCAAATCATCTTCCAATCATTCCGCAACATACTCCATAAGTTCTAAGCTCCATTTTAAGCTCCAAACGCGCATCCAACTGCTCCCAAAGCACTGCTCCACTTGAACTATCTGAAATTGACATAAAACCATGAGCATTAAGGGAATGCTAATGAATTACTTAAGCTGAACATTATTTAAATAAATGAAATGAAAATTTACAAAATATGATACTAAATAATAATGAAAACTACCCTAAAAGATGCATAAAATGAAATCTAACAACGCTGGATACGATCTTCTTGGTTGTTTTCCACCCAGACAGCCTTCACACGGTTGGGATGGCATAACAATCTTTGGAATTCCTTCAATCATCCCTTTCTCAGACATCGATTTCAAAGAAGCAAAATTTACATCACCTAACCTTGAGTGCCAAAGCCAGGTTGGGTCATCAATTTTGACAACCAGACACTTTGGACTGACTTCTCTTAGCTTTATCTTGTAGAGATGATTTGGTGACCTTTGTACCTTCATAATCAGCCTCATTTTTGAGTCATAGATCCTCAGAAAGTTGTGGTTGATTCTAATCTCATCCCCTCCTTCTGAAAGCTGGACAAGACTTATAATATTGCTGCACAATTCAGGTATATAATATACTTCTCTTAATTTTCTTTGCTCACCATTTTTACACTGAAAAATTATCATCCATTTTCCTTCAATTCTCACTTTTGAATTGTTGCCAAACTTCACAGTGCCCTGGACTGTGGTGTCTAGTTCTTGAAACTTGCTTCTTTCTCCAGTCATGTGGTTGCTGGCCCCTATGTCCAGGTACCACATGTTTGAATCACTCACATTATCACCATTCGATCCTAGCTTTGGATTCACATTCTGTTCATTCAAGAATACTTCCCCTGTCTCTTCTTTAGCCTCAAAGGATGACAACAACAACAAGGCAGGTTCATTATCTTCCTGGATCAGGTTGCTTTCATGATTTCTTTCTTTCCTTGGGTTCTTGCCTCAGCTGTATAGTGCCCGAACTCTTGACAGTTATAGCACTGTATTTCACTTTTATCTTGACTTTGACTTCTTTCTTTTATTTGGTTAGAACCACCCCTGCCACGACCACCTCGACCGCCACTTGGACCACCCCTACTCTGACATCTTCCTTTTCCTCGTGATGACCCACCACAGTTGCCTCTTGGGAATGACTTTGAACTACCTTCTCCTTTCTTCTTGTTTCTCTCAGTCCACTCTTAGTGGCTTAAGAGTAACTTTCTTTCTTCACTTTCACCATGCCCCTTCAATCTTTATTCATGAGCATTTAGCCTCCCGATGACCTCTTCAGTTGTCATTGTTTCTAGGTCCCCAAATTGCTCAACTGTTGAAGCAATTTAGAGAAACTTAGTGGATACTGCCCTAAGCAGCTTCTTCACTACATAGGACTCATTCACTGTGTCCCTCAATGTATGTAAAGAACTCAATAAGTTGCTTATCTTGGCAGCAAATTCATCGCCTCCTTCCGATTCCTTCATGTTTAAGGATTCAAACTCAGCCTTCAATGTTTGAATCATTGCTGTCTTGACATGATTCGCTCCAAGGAACATCACTTTTAAAGCATCCCAGGCTTCTTTAGCTGTCTTTTTCTTGGACAAGGACAACAGCAGGTCCTCGGGTATCCCTTGGTAGATATCAGCCAATGCCAATTTATCTTTCTTAACCTCCACAGACGTGTTGGCTGTTATGGGTTCCACTGCATCCCAGACTCCCTAGGATTGCAAGAAAACTCTCATCTTTATTGCCCATGCAGAATAGTTGCTTCTTGACAGCATCGGGTAGTGAAAAGTGATTGGACCTTCCTTCTCCCCATTTCCATTGCTTCCTGCAATCTCTTCACAAGTTTGGTACTTTGGCATGCAACAACCAGGCTTTGCTCTGATACCAAATGTTGGTCTTTTGCAGGGGTAATAAAGACTTTTATTACCAAGATAAGAAACAAAGCACAAAAAAAGGAAACTGCACATGGGGCAGAAATTGACAAAAATGGGGAAGGGTAAAACTGGAATAAATAGTTTTACAGAAAGTTGCACAGTAAACAAAGAAACACATAGGAGAAGTAATAGTGTAACACCGTAAATTTCAAAACAATTTTTCGCATTTTATAAAAGCATAATTCATTTAGTATTCATAAAAACATCATTGTTTGAAACTCAAATCCATAACATATAAAAATCCCAAGATCTCATAACATAAAAACCCCGTGTGTGTACTGATCAGGCCGGCGCCTTCCCGCGATCCTCACTAGTACCTGAAACAAATAACACCAAACACTGTAAGCACAACGCTTAGTGAGTTCCCCAAAATACCATATATATAACACATATTAGCCACTCAAGGCTATAACTCTTTGGGTCCGTGCACCCAACTTTACAAACCCTCAAGCTCTATCTCTGTGAACCTTCCGGTTCTAACTCTGTAACATGCACAGCATGAATCACATAGAATAATGCAGTGCAACACATAACACATATATAACATACAACACTGTATCACATAACTCTAATTACCTACTCAAGGTAAAGTATAGTTAGAAGACTCACCTCGCGTATCTCGGTAACTCGTAAATCCCTGAAATCACTAGTGCTCGATCACCCGAGCTATAGTCCTCCTATATCACAAATACATCCCTAATTAACACTTTCCAAACTAGGGTTGACTAACTCTATCAAGTCAACACCGGTCAACTCTGGTCAATGGTCAATGGTCAACTCAACTCGCCGAGTCTGGCATGGACTCGCCGAGTCTCTACGGGGACCTGATTCCTCTGAGTCCCTTCCGACTCACCGAGTCACTCACCCGACTCGGTTACTCAACCCCTGGTTCGAAATCAATGAACAACCCGCACCAACTCGTCGAGTCTGGAAATGGACTCGGCGAGTGCATTCCATGCACAACCCCAAATAATCTTCTGAGGTCAGATCTGCTCCACTAACTCATAGATCCAGTCCTTCCAAGCTTATTTATCACGTAAAGTTCATGTCTTGGTGCTCATATCACACCTAATGACTCATAAATGGTGCTTTGACCTCAAGCACAAAGATCCCAAACCAAAACCTCCATGGATTCATAAAAAGCTTGGACAAAGGGACACTCTGGACCTCCAAGGGTCCAGATCCAGAACCTAACTCGCTTAAAGGACCAAGGAAACACTAGATCTAGCCACAAAAGGGCTCAATAAGCCCTAAATCAACATGAACATCACCTTAACAGAAAATGGTTCGAAAATAGTACCTCAAACGTGATGTTCTGGACCTCAGATCTTCAGGGAGTTGATCCTCTTGTTTCCCCTTGGCTATAGCTTCCTTTCCCTTGCTAGATAACACCTCCAAGGTCAACAATGGCTCCTTCTCTCACTCCAAACGCTCAAGCTCACTAGGGTTTCGCTCTAGGGACTGGTGAGCACAAATGACGGCCATAAGGCCCTTTAAATAGGCCCCAAACCTAAGAAATTAGGGTTTCATTATACAGCGCAGACTCGCCGAGTCCACCAATGCGACTCATCGAGTACGGTCATTAATCCGGGTGAGAAATCGCGTCTCTACTCGGCGAGTTTACGCACCAACTCGCCGAGTTCTTCAACAAAACTCAAAATAAAATGAATAAATATAATACCTGAAATTCCGGATGTTACAATTCTCCCCCACTTGAATCTGACTTCGCCCTCGAAGTCTCATTCCTGAAATAGCTCCGGATGCTGCTCCCGCATCTCATGCTCTGGCTTCCAGGTCAACTCGGATCCCTTCTGATGTTGCCACTGAACCTGTACCAGAGGCACCTCCTTGTTCCTCAGAACCTTGATCTTCCGATCCACAATCGCAACTGGTCTCTCCGTGTAGTTCAGGCTCGCATCCACCTGAATGTCCTCTAACGGCACTACCGTCGACTCGTCGGCTATACACTTCCTCAACTGAGACGCATGGAAGGTATTATGAATCCGCTCCAATTCCGCAGGTAGCTCCAAGCGATACGCTACCTTGTCCACCCTCACGATCACTCTGAACGGCCCAATATACCGGGGCCCTAGCTTGCCCCTCTTCCTGAATCATATCACTCCTTTCTAAGGAGATACCTTCAGGAGAACATAATCACCGACCTGGAACTCGAGCTCGGATCGACGTCTATCCGTATAACTCTTCTGGCGGTTCTGAGCGGTCAAAAATCTCTGCCTGACCCGCTGTATCTGCTCTGTCGTCTGAAGCACAATCTATGTGCTACCCATAACACGCTGCCCGACCTCTCCCCAGCAAATGGGGGTCCGACACCTCCTCCCACACAACAGCTCAAAGGGTGGCATACCAATGCTCGAATGATGGTTGTTGCTGTAGGAAAACTCTGCCAAGGGAAAATACGTGTCCCAACTCCCCCCAAAGTCCAACACATATGCCCGGAGCATGTCTTCGAGCGTCTGAATCGTCCGCTCACTCTACCCGTCAGTCTGGGGGTGATATTCGGTACTAAAATGCAGCCTAGTACCCAACTCCTCGTGAAACTTCTTCCAGAATCTGGAAGTGAAACGCACATCTCGGTCTGAAACAATCGAGATCGGCACTCTGTGCCGTGATACCACTTCCCTCATGCACATCTCTGCTAATTTCTCTGCGGAAGAACTCTCACTGATAGCAAGGAAGTGGGCGCTCTTTGTCAACCTGTCCACAATCACCCAAATTGCATCGACTCCCCTAGCAGTCCTTGGCAATTTGGTGATCCATGGTAATATGCTCCCACTTCCATTCGGGAACCTCCAACGGCTGCAACTTACCATGCGGTCTTTAGTGCTCGGCCTTAACCCTACGGCAGGTTAAGCACCTCTCAACAAACCACACAACATACCTCTTCATACAGGGCCACCAATACTCTCTCCTTAGGTCCAAATACATCTTAGTGGCCCCAGGATGGATCGAGAATTTTGACCGATGAGCCTCTTCCATCAAAATGGTACCATTACCTCCCACAAACGGTACCCATATACGCCCCTGAAATGTCATAAGCCCCCGACCATCGGTAACGAACTCCGATACCAACCCAACAACTCGTTCTCTCTTCTGGTTCTCCGATCTCATGGCCTCATCCTATGCTCCACGAATGGTGTCCAGCACCGGAGCCATCACGGTCAATCGCAAACATACATCTCGCAATGGGGCGCTCTCCGCCCTGCGACTCAGGGCGTCGGCTACCACATTAGCCTTGCCCGGATGATACAGGATCTCACAATAATAATCCTTGACCACATCCAACCACCTCCTCTGCCACATATTTAGGTTAGGCTGATCCATCAAATACTTCAGGCTCTTATGGTCCGTGTATATCGTACACCGAACCCCATACAGATAGTGATGCCAAATTATGAGGGCAAACACCACTGCCCCCAACTCTAGATCATGGGTGGGATACCTCGTCTCATGAGGCTTCAGCTGCCTCGATGCGTATGCTATCACATGTCCTCTCTGCATCAGCACCGCTCCCAACCCCAAGATCGACGCATCACAGTAGACCATAAAGTCCTCCATCCCCTCTGGGAGGGCTAACACCGGGGCTTCGCATAACCTTTGGCGAAGCGTCTCAAAGGAGGCCTGCTGCTCGAGGCCCCATGAAAAAGCGACACCCTTCCGGGTCAACCTGGTGAGTGGCACTGCGATCTTAGAGAAATCCCTGATAAATCTCCGATAATAACCTGCCAACCCTAAGAAACTCCTGATCTCGGAGGGTGACCTCGGCACCTCCCAACTCCCGGCACCTCCCAACTCATCATTGCCTCAACTTTGGCCGGGTCGACCAATATCCCTTTCTGGTTAACGAGATGCCCTAGGAACTGGACCTCTTGAAACCAGAAATCACACTTGGAGAATTTGGCATAAAGCCTCTTCGATCTCAGAACTCTGAGGATCTCCCTCAAATGCTCCTCATGCTGCTCTCTAGATCTCGAATATACCAAAATGTCGTCGATGAATACAATCACCGACCGATCCAACATCGGCCTGCACACTCGGTTCATGAGATCCATGAAGACTGTCGGGGCATTGGTGAGCCCGAAAGGTGTTGGATTAATGTCTAAGTCCATAACTATAACTGGTAAGACTTGACCCGACCCGGCATGGTCCATTTGGGTTGCATGGCATCATGCACTTGGATAGACTATAATGAGAGAAATAAGACACTTATGGTTATTAATATATTATAAGTTCTAGTATATTAATAATAAGAATAATAAGATTATTTAACTAGTATTGATCAAGAATTAATCTAGGATTAATTAAGTGATCAAAAGAAGACTAATTAAATATATGGGTTGATTGTGTAAATCATCCATACTTATATAGTGGGCTAATGCTCCATGGATTATCTAGTTGGGCTAAAACCCATATGATTTTCCATGGATGCTCCATGGTGTTTTGTACCCATGGATCATGGAAATGAAAGGCCATGTCAATTAGGGTTACAGGAGAGAAATAAGACACTTATGGTTATTAATATATTATAAGTTCTAGTATATTAATAATAAGAATAATAAGATTATTTAATTAGTATTGATCAAGAATTAATCTAGGATTAATTAAGTGATCAAAAGAAGACTAATTAAATATATGGGTTGATTGTGTAAATCATCCATACTTATATAGTGGGCTAATGCTCCATGGATTATCTAGTTGGGCTAAAACCCATATGATTCTCCATGGATGCTCCATGGTGTTTTGAACCCATGGTGTTCGGCTGAAGATTCGTTTGAAGATTGCGTCATTGGGCTCGGCTGTTAATCCATTTATTTTGTACTCCGGTTTTGGGCCTTTCCAAACCGTGAGTTTGCTAGGTTTATTATATAAGTATATGCTTGCATGCATATTAGGTTAACGATCTAGAGAATAACGATTACGATAGTATTACAAATTTCTTTTATCGTTCTTGTAAACCTCCAACCCTCTACAGTTGATGTTCTTGATCGAGCTCTTCTGAGGGTTATTTTATAATCATTCGACACGTTTGATTCATTCTTGACTTGTTCTTTATTTTCGTGTTCTTGCTGTTTAATCATTAAATTACCTGTTTGAGATCTAACCGATCTTCAAGATTAAGTTTTAATCTCATCAATTGGTATCAGAGCAGGAGGCTGTGTAATCGATACACTTCTTTTCTGTGAAAAGGTTTCAATTAGGGTTTTTCCGCAATTACTGATATTTATTGAGCCGTCATCTCATTATTGACGTATCTTGATATTTATTGTTTTGCCCTAATCTGATTTATTACAAGTCTGATCTTTGAACAGGTTTTTCGATCATAATGGACGAGTCGCAATCAAATCCCATCAATATTTCCAACAGCATCGGTTCAACCACGAAGATTCCAATCCTATATACCCATGATTATGAAGTTTGGGCGCATCACTTCGAAGACTACGTTATAGGATCTGAGGATAATGGATACCTCATATGGGAAGCAATCACTAATGGACCTTTTTCTCATTCTGCAACGTCAAGGATTGTTAAAACTCAAAAGGAGTATAATGATCTGCTGAAAGATGTCAAAGATATTGCGCAAGATGAAAAGGATAAATTCCAGTGTAATATCAAGGCGTTAAGATTGATAAGATTCGCCCTTCAGTCCGACACCTTCAGGTTGGTCAGCTCATGCACAACGGCAAAGGAAGTTTGGGATAGACTTCGTGAACTGTACTCTACAGACGAGGATCTTGAACATTCTATCCAAACCTTTCTCTTATCTGAGTTTGGAGAATTCAGGCAAGGAGCCGAAGAAACTGTGACCCAGACGTTCGATCGCTTCAATCATCTTCTCAGCAGGATGATCAAACATGACATCGAAAGGAAGCTTATCGAGCAGAAGGTTACGTTCTTAAATGGTCTAAGGTCAGAATGGAGAGCAGTGGTGTCAACAGTTAAAGCCCATGAGCAGTTTAAATCATACTCTTTGGCGAAACTGGTGGGTATTCTCAAGTCTCAGGAGAAGATTGTGCTGCAGGAAAAGAATGTTGTTTCAAGCCTAGGTTCGCTCGCCCTCCTGTCAAAAAGTAAAGCTGTGATGGAGGATGAAGACCTCAACTTGGAGGAGTATGACCTCACATCTGAGGATTATGCTATGATGGTGTCTAACCCCAAGAGGTTCATTAAGAAGAGATTCCCCAGCAACAAAAACCGAAACTGGCAGGGGAGTTATAGTTCAGAAAAGGTTAATAATGAACCGAAGGTTGAAGAACCCAAGAAGGAAACGAAAGCAGATGGTGATTCTGGAGTAAGCTGTTACTACTGTGGAGGGAAAAATCACTATGCTAAGGATTGTGTCCTCAAAAAGATGGCTGAAAAAGATGAGGAAGCTTTGCTACAGAAAAAGCTTGATGAGATGAGGAAGAAGAAATATATCGCTAACTCTTCCATGAATGCTCTTATTGTGCAGGGTTCGGTTGCTGATGACGAGTTCGGTGGAGTGGAAGTTTGGTCAACCGACTCTGAAGACGATGAAGTGAGGAAGCCTTCTCATGGAAAGGCTTGTGTGGCAAAGGAGGAGAGCAGTGGAGGAAGGTGCTTCATGGTGTCCGATGTATCTCAGATGAGGGGATACAACACTGATGGTGGAAGCAATGAACCGAAGGAGCAGTAGGATATGTGCTTTACGGCCAAACCGCTCAGCGTGCAGTTCAACGAGCTCAATGAACTGATCAAGAAGGTACAATCGGTTTTCGTTTCATTTAAAGTACCACAATCCTCATATGAGAAAGAACTAAAAAATGTTAATACAAGAATTTCTCATCTAGATAGTAGTTTAACTCAAACTCGAGTCACCAATTCTAACCTAACTGATCAATTAAGCAGGGTGTCTTCGAAGAGTGAGGAGCGGCGCATGTGGATCGAGTTGAAGGAGTCTGAATTAGTTAAAATTAAAGACGAAAACATTTATTTACAAAGAGACAATTTAAAGTTGTTAAAACAACAGAATGTTTTTTGTTTAATTGCAAAACGTCTTTATTCTAATATTACTCAGCTTCACTTGGACTGTGAAATAGGCCAAAAGATCCATCGCATGATTTTGCCCTTCCTTGAGTTTAAGGAGGATGAAATCGATGCTGAAGCTTATAATTGCGAGAGTGTGATATCATCTGATGACATTAATCCGACCTACATGTATGGACTGGACAAAATAGAATCTTTCATTAAATCCAAGGACCACAAGGACATGCTTAAAAACCTTTTGGATGAAAATGATAGACTTAAACTAAGAACCGAAACCATAAAAAAATTTGACTCTTTAAACGCCAACTTGAGCTCAGAAAACAAAATTGATGTTGAAAATGCATCTGAGCTTAATGAGGACGACAACATGAGTGAAATTTCTGTAGAGGACACGGTTGACTACTCAGAATTTGTAAAAAGCAAACCTAAAAACCACAAGAATCTAATTTCTGAAAATTCAGTGGAGTTCGCTCGATTGTCCCAACAAAAGTCCCCGATCTTAGCAGAGAAAGCGGTTGTATATCAAAAGGTCAGGACCACTCCAAATCAAGTGTACAAGGTCACTGGAGTAACCGAACATCAAACTGCTGAACTCACAGCTATTGTAAACGACGACAAGGCTGATGGCTACGATGAGTTCTTCTGGTCAGCTCCAATCGATAATGCAGATGAAACGGTGGGATTATCAGAAAGAACCTCATGGATGAGTAAAGGTAGATACATACCAGAACCCTTGAATAAGCCAGATAATTTTGATGAGCCAAGCACCAGTGGTACGAAAGACATTCCTCAAGAGAATGGAAGTTTGGCAAAAGAAGACATTCCTTCTAGTTCCTCACTTCAAAATGAAACTCCCATAGTTCAAAGTGAACCACCTAAGGCGAAACCGAAAATGAAAGCCAATATCCATCATCAACCGAAGCAGATGAGGAATCAGAAACGTGAAAGGAACCAGAGATACAGGAAGAATCTCTCTGAAAGGAAACAATTCTGGCAATCCCAGAATGCATATTTCTCACATCAAGACAAGAATCTAAAAGTTGAGAATAATCTTGTCAAAAAGCATGAGAGCCACAATAACCGAAAGCCAAGGTTCGGTTCAGAAGAGAATACCAACCGAAAGCAAAGGTTCGGTTCTGAGAATGACTCCAACCGAAAGCATAGGTTCGGTTCAGAGAACTGCTCCAACCGAAAGCAAAGGTTTGGTTCTGAAGTCAAAAGAGATCAAAACTCTAAGATCAGTCCCACCAATGATCAAAAGCAAAAGGGTCACCTAGAGTCTCCAGCCAAGAAGTCATCTCAATCTAAGCCCACTCCTTCTCATTCATCTAATTCTTCTAATTCTTCCAATTCATCTCCATCTTGCTCTAAAGCTCATTCTGTTCGTTCTCAAAAATCTCATTCGTCAGCTGAACAAAAGGGCAAACAGAAGGTTAATGCATCCAAACCAGAGTCTAAACCGAACGTACCTAATCCTAATAAAATCAAAGTTTTTACCATTAAAAAGAAAGATGAAACAACACTTATAAAATGAACATATCTTGTTGACATCTCTCTTACTATTCCTGTTCCTGTGAAAGGCTCACGAGGACCCAAGAAACTTTGGGTTCCTAAATCTGCTTAACTTTTGCAGGTTATCAGTGACGAGCAGTTCGACGAAGAATGGTACATCGATAGTGGCTGCTCACGTCACATGACAGGGAGGAAAGAAGAGCTCAGGGAATACAGGTCTCTTTCAAATGGTGGCAACGTCAAGTTTGGAAACAATTCTTTCGGCACCATAAAGGGATACGGAATGATTACTAACGGTGATTTTACTATAAGGAAGGTGGCATATGTGGAAGGACTACAACACAACCTCATCAGTGTATCTCAGCTTGTTGGAGGTACAGGTCTCAAAGTCTCATTCGACGATGAAGGTTCTGAAATTATTGAGAAGAAGACAAAGAAAGTAATTCTCAAGTCGGAGCGTAAGGGTGAGATGTTTCCTCTAAATCTTAAACCCATCAAAGGAAACCCAGCTATATGCCTGTTATCAAAAGCTCAATCTGACGAAAGCTGGTTGTGGCACCGAAGACTCTCTCATCTCAACTTTAAAGATATTAACAAACTTGTCACTGGAGGTCATGTTCGAGGCCTTCCACTGCTCAAGTTCGACAGAGATCATTTGTGTGCTGCATGCGAAATGGGGAAGCAGAGTCGTCAAAGTCATCCATCTATAATTAACACAAAAGTTGTTGAACCACTCGAGTTACTTCATATTGATTTGTGTGGTCCATCATCTATTGAAAGCATCGGTGGTAGCAAGTATATTCTTGTTATTGTTGATGACTTTTCACGATTTACATGGGTGTTCTTTCTAAAGCTCAAATCTGAAGCGACTCATAAGCTGAAAGTGTTCATCAAGCAGATTGAAGTACAGCTCAAGAAGGTCGTTCGCAACATCAGGAGCGACAATGGTCTGGAATTCAAGAACAGGGAATTTGAAGAATTTCTAGCAGAAAAGGGAATAAGTCACAACTTCTCAGCTCCTTACACACCTCAACAGAACGGAATTGTCGAAAGACGAAACCGATCTTTGTGTGAAGCTGCCCGAACTATGCTAAGTTTCGCTTCCTTACCTCTTTATTTTTGGGCTAATGCTATCTCTGCTGCTTGTTTTACACAGAACAGGTCCTATCTCAACAAGCGATTCACGCTCACACCTTATGAGATTCTCAACAACAGGAAGCCCAATGTGAAATTTTTCCACGTGTTCGGCTCACGGTGTTTCATCTTTAACTCTAAAGAACACCACAACAAGTTCGATGTCAAAGCCGACGAGGGAATCTTTCTGGGCTACTCTCTCACATCCAAAGCATACAGAGTCCTAAACAAGCGTTCGAGAAAAATCGAAGAAACCTACTACGTGACTTTTGACGATAGCTATGTCAAAAAGCTACAGGCCAAAGAAGACACCGCTGGGGAAATCTTTCCTCAAACTGTCCAGGTCACAGTCTCGATCGCTAATCTATTCGAGAAGTTTATGGAGCTGTTTGACGAACCAGAGAAACCTCTGGACCTCAAGTTTCTCCAAACATTTCAGAAAGCTCATCTATCGAGGGGGAGCAAGCTGATATGATGCTCGACTACGAAAGCCAATCTGAGCCAGAAGAAATGATCAACGCTGAACTAGACCCCACCTTTGATCCAAACTACCCTCCTCTTGTCAAATGGACCAGAGATCATCCTATCTCTCAAGTGGTTGGTGATGTCTCTGAAAAGGTCCTGACCCGATCACAACTCAAGGCAAAACAGACATCCTTATTTTCCAAAGTTGAGTTTTGTATGTTTAACTCATTCGTATCAAAAGTTGAACCGAAGACAGTTAACCCTGCTCTCGATCACTCTGATTGGGTTCAAGCAATGCAAGACAAACTGAACGAATTTGAAAGGAACAAAGTCTGGCGCCTCATTCCAACTCCTCCAGATGCCACGGTTGTTGGTCTCAAATGGGTCTTTAGGAATAAAATGGACAAGGAAGGGAATGTTATAAGGAACCAAGCTCGTCTGGTGGTAAAGAGATATTGCCAGGAGGAAGGGATTGATTATGAAGAGACTTTCGCTCCTGTAGCTAGGCTGGAATCTGTAAGAATATTTCTTGCTTACGCTGCCCACAAAAACTTTGAAGTTTTCCAAATGGACGTCAAGTGTGCATTTCTTAATGGAGAACTCGAAGAAACCGTGTATGTGGAGCAACCTCCTGGGTTCGTGAACGAAAAATATCCAAATCATTGCTACATTCTGGATAAAGCTGTGTATGGCCTCAAACAAGCTCCGAGAGCCTGGTATGAAACGCTAACTAAATTCTTAAAGATATCTAAATTCAAACAAGGTTCGGTTGACCCAACCTTCTTTCGCAAAAAGGAAGGTAACCACCTTATGATAGTTCAAATTTATGTCGATGACATCATCTTTGGCTCAACGAATCCCAGCCTAACAGCTGAATTCAGAAAGCTGATGGAGACTAAATTTGAAATGAGCTCAAAGGGTCCTATTAACTTTTTCCTTGGTTTAAACATAAGACAGGGACCCGAAGGCATCTTTATAAATCAGGAAGCTTACACGAAGACTCTCCTAGCGAAGTTTGGCATGATGGGAGACTCAAAAGTCAAAGTCCCAATGGCATTCGGCACCAAGCTAACTCCATCCCTAGACAAACCGGCCGTTGATATCACGCTCTATCGTCAAATGATAGGCTCACTAATGTATCTTACTACTAGCAGGCCTGACATCATGTTCTCTGTATGTTACTGTGCTAGATTTCAGGCAAACCCACGTGAACCTCACATGCTTGCAGTGAAGAACATTCTACGCTATCTCAAGCGAACTGCCTCCTTAGGTCTATGGTATCCTTCCAACTCAGGCTTTTTCGTTCAAGCCTATTCAGATGCAGACCTTGGAGGATGTGGACTCGACAGAAAAAGCACCACTGGCGGCTGTCAATTCCTTGACGGGAAGTTGGTTAGCTGGCAATCCAAGAAACAAACGTGCGTGTCGTTGTCTACTGCCGAAGCGGAATACATAGCCGCTGCATCCTGCACCTCTCAAGTGATTTGGATCCAGAGTCAACTTCGAGACTATGGACTCAATATGAAAAAGATCCCACTATATTGTGACTCTGAAAGTGCAATTAGGATCTGTCATAACCCAGTGCAACACTCTAAAACCAAACACATAGCACTGAGGTATCACTTCATCAAAGATCACGTGGAAGATGGAAACGTTGAAGTTCACTTCGTTAGAACCACTGATCAACTGGCTGACGTCTTTACCAAAGCTCTTCCTGAAGCGTCATTCAACAGAATATTGCAAGGGCTAGGTATGATGGAATCAGAGTCAGTACCTCAAACTATCTCTCAACCTCAAACGTAAGAAGCAAAATTGACTGAACGTTCAGGTTCGGTTAAATCATCTGACTCGCTCATCACCACAAAGGTAGTTTTCTTGGTTGTATATTTCTTGTACAAAGTTGTTAATCTTATTGTTAAAAGTATTTTCTGATTACATGTCTAAATTCCTTGGTTTTCTAAAATTTTCCAAAACCGAAACCTACCGAAGGTTTGGGTTCGGTTTCTCAAAATTTTCCAAAACCGAAACCTACCGAACGCTCGGGTTCGGTTTTTCAAAATTTTCTTGAACCGAAACCAACCGAACGCTCGGGTTCAGTTTTTCAAAATTTTCTTGAACCGAAACCAACCGAACGCTCGGGTTCGGTTTTTCAACTTTTTCCCAACCGAACGTTCGGGTTCGGTTACCAAATTTTTCCAAAGCTTTTTTTTACTCTTTCTAAGTCTATTTTTTTCTTACTTATTTTTTTATTTTTTTATTTTATTTTATTTTTTTATTATTTTTTTTCTCTCTATTTCAAAAACTCCAAAAATATTTTCTTATTTTTTTGTGTTTGTTCGTTTATGGGGATATAATTGTTGAATTACTTAAGTGTCCCTAGAAGCATGCTGATGTATATGTCCCAAGCCTCATAAGATTTTGAATAATAGCCTTCATGACCTGGTATAAACAAACATTGTCTTCCCAATAAGGCTACTACATTTATTCTAATCGTGAGCTACCTCACTCTCTTCTCACATGAGTTAAGAGTTTTTCTGCTTGGTCCTTATTTTCGCAGCAGAGGTACTTTAATTTCTTACACCATCTCCTTTACATTTCTCCATTACATTCGTTTCATCAACGTAACCCTTGAGACTCTCAGAAATTACCACTGAGGTTTATGGTTACACAACATCTGTGTTTATGATCTTAGTTTCGTGCCACTACGAGCTGAGTGAAACCCAAAATTCAACACCTAAAGAATTGACGGTGAACAATTAAATTGCTCAAGTTTTCACCAACGAATTGACGGATGTATCCTACTGAAATCTCAAATTTTTATTTTTTGATTCCTATGAAATTGTTAAACACCTTAACATTTCTTCCCTTGGGATCCAGTTTTTAATTTTTTTTGAGATTTTATTTTTTCCAAGCTATTTAAAATTAATCCCTACCTACTTGTTCAACATACTACACTGGTCTCACAAGTACTTTGTTCACTTTCTTTCTTATTTCAAGATTAGAATTGCTGAATCAAAGCGAAAGCCACCCTTACTTAGCCTAATTAAAAGAAGCCTTTCAACATTTATTAATAAATGTTTGATCGTCATTCAACGGGAATCCACATAAACACTTTAAGGTCTCTCTTGATCTTGAAGGAAGAGATTCGTGCCCGGGATCACTTGTTTCGTGTCATTATTGACATCACCTTTATTCCGAAAAAGAGTTGCTTTATTCCTTTTTTTTACACTCTTAGCACGAAAATCTTTGATTTTCCAAAATTCCGTTACTAATTATTACAGGCTGTATTATTGCTTTGGTGGTTAATTATCAAGCTGTGGTCAAAAATCATCCACGTGGGCAATTAATTCAAAAGATGCCATTTCGAAGATAAGATTAAGGATTGTTGACTCAGGCGGGAATTAAAAGGATTGAATTTCAAACAACGGTAAAAAGGGAGCGCGTGTGAATTTGAAACGTCCATTCTTTTACTGTCATCATGGACGCGTGTGCAAATTTCAAGCGACACCTCTCTGAAAATTAAAGGCGCGTGAGGATTTGAAACGGTATGCTCTGAAACGGCGCTTGTTGGGCGGCGTGATCCTAGGAATCTGACACTCTCTCTCCTACGTGATCATCGCATAGAAGATTTGAAACGATTTTTCTCTCTCCTTTCACCCACTATAAAAGGCAGTCAATACTTCCATTTACCTTTTTACTGCATCCGGATTTTCTAGAGAGCAAAAACTCCCAAAAGCTTTACTGTTCATCTTCTTCTTTCAACCTTCAACAATGGCGAAATCATCCTCAGTCCATGCTACCTCACACATCCTACCCATTTTTCCTCACCAATGCTTGGTGATCGACCTAAACCCTCTGGCGTACGACTCTTATATGTCGCCGATCATCGAGTGCCTGAAGTACTCACAAATCGCTCCAGCTCTCTCCAGGATTGAGTCTGTGCCCATGGCGATTCTCTCGCAGGTGTATGCAACTGCCTATTACGACAAAGCAGTCGAGCGGGTGTTCTTCGAGGTTGCTGATCACAAGACCTCCATTTCTCGACAACGTTTCTGCACACTGCTAGGGTTGGCTACTGACCCATCAAGAATTAATCCGGAGACGATTCCGATTGGGCATCTGTACAACATGTTCTATAATATGGGGTACACGGAGGTCCTCACCTCCGTTGCGAAGTTCAAGAAATCCTGCTTGCCGCCACAGTGGAACGGCATGTTTACAGTCCTCTTCAAGGGCTTATCTGAACGGAGCTCAGGATCCGACGGTTCTAGTCGACTGTTCTTGTCGATTATGTATGCTATCTACAACGGAGTAAACCTAGACTTTGGGTTGGTCCTCTGGCAACAGCTCATCCAGAGCCTTTCTTCTTCATCACGACATTCTGAGGTGTCGTTTGCCCGGTTCTGGATTCTTATCACCAAATGGGCGATGGATAAGCTTGATGTCCCAACTGCTGCTGGTGCATCGATGTCTTCGATCGGTACGTTTCATACCACGAAGATCATCGTCTCTGATGCATCTAAATTTTCGTTCATTGGCTCTATTCCGGAGACAATGTATGGCGATGTTCCCTCTGACAGCAGGCTCATCCGGACGATTAAGGAGTTCAGGGCAACTGGACCTAGGGAACTTACACCGGAAATGCTAAAGTCCATCCACGATGCTGACAAACCGGTTAACAGGGGCAAAAAGGCGGAAAAAGGGAAGCAAGTGACCAAGGCTCCTAAAGGTCCTTCTCCCAGGAAGAGGAAACAAACGAAACCTGCCCAGTCACCGCAGCCGAAGAGAAGGAAGACTCAACTGAAGCGAAAACTTCTTATCCCTTCCTCTTCAAGTGACTCAGAAGACGAGCGCTCGGGTTCGGACGGCTCTCAAAGAGGCGAAACCCCTCAAAGAGGCAACACCCCACCCCGATCACCTACCCCAGACATGGAAATTCATGTCTCGCGAGTTCCTTCACCTCCTAAAACCATCCCTTCTTCCATTCCCACCATAACCCCCACTACCACCATTCCTCAAACCTCTTTCCCTATACCACCACCCATTTTCACAGATACAACTACAACCACTGCAAAGGTTACAACCAACGTATATGATACGGGGGTTCATACCAGTGCAACCGAAACACCACCCGTAACCGAACCACCTCAAACCGAAACCCAGCATACAACCGAACCTACCCACACTTAACCACCACCCGAAACTACCCCCACAACCAATCAACCTGAACCTACCCAAACCACCACACCCCCAGCTTCACCACCCCCACCATCTCCAGATCATGCCTCTGATGGAGATAACCCGTTCCTTGGCGGTGAAAACATGACCTTCGATTCGGTATACTTTAGTCCATTTCAGGTTCAAAGTGACGAAGAGGATGATGCTCCAGTGACAAAGAAACATCTAAAGGAGCTTAACGAGAAGGTTGATTTGCTTCTTGCGTCATCCACAAACACTCAATCCTCTCTTTCTGAAGCCGCTCTTCAGAAGATTGTTGATGCCTTCTCCAGGGCTCAGCATGATTCTGTAGCTTCAGCCACTGCCGCCATAGACGCCTCCACAAAAGCATGTGAGGCTGCGACCGCAAAAGTCGATAAACTATTCTCAGACGCCTCTTCCCTGTTGAAGTCCTTACAGGAGAGCGCTGATGCCACCAATACAACTTTGGAACCAATCGTTCAGCAATTGGCCAAGTTCGTCTCAACGGAGTTACAGTCATTCGCTACTCTTCGCCAATCCATCAGCGATGACAACTCGGCCCTTCGTGCCTCCATTGACGAGCGCCTCGCTAAGCTACAAGAGGATCTCGCAGCTGAAAATTCGTTAATGGACGTTCTGGCAAGCAAAACCACCGCCCTCAAGGTCAAGAGCACTCAGCTTTCAAACTCACAGCAACAGCTTGAAGCTCTTCGATCCGAACAGGAGGTCATAAAAACATGTGTTTCGGATGTACACGCTGCCCTATCTAACATCCTGGAAGCACACGATCCGATTCTCAATCATTCGGTGAGGCGAACCCTTGCTGAAAAACTTGCTCCTGCCATGGACCTTCTCAGCAAAATTGAAGGCTTACCTAGTTTCGTGTCCGATCCGAAACAAGGGGGAGAAGTGAAGTCCGGATCGAAACCACCTCCTTCCTCCAAAGCTACTCACACAACCGAACCACCTCCGACTGGTCAAGCTTCGGGTTCGGGTGTGAAGGATAAAGGGAAGAACATAGTTGAGGATGAAGATGAAGATGATGATGAAACCATTGCGGACATGTTGAAACGTAAAAACAGTCGCAATGTTGATGATGATATCAATCGTGTGGCGCGAGAGGCTGAAGAAGCCGAACGCAAGAAGAAAGAAGCCCACGATCTCCTTGAGACCAGGAAGACTCTCTTCCCTGCCTGGACTCGGGAGCGAATGATTAAGGAGGCCATAGATACTCCTAGCATCCTATGGCTCGAGCCGGTGATCTCCTTCGACTGCTATAATTCTGTCGATTCGCAGTTCGACATGCCGTTGAATCGAAAGGCGTTTATCTTCCACGCCTTCTCTAATATTTTTGAAGTCCCTCATCCGAACCCTGAGGTTGATAGGGAGTTGATCGAGTTCTATCTGAAGGTTGATCGTCCTCAGTATCAAACATGGAGGGCCCAGAAGATAGTGAATGTTCGGGTATTGAAGCCTTATACCGAAGGAAGATTCATCAACGTTCGGTTCAAGGTGATTCGAGGGTCTGCAAGAACTGAACATCCTATATCCTTGGCAGATCTACCGAACCTAAATCCTCATGATTGGATTGTCTTGCATAATATCCTTTTGACTGATGAAGCCGAATATGGTCCAATTATAGACCATCTCAAAAGGATGTTAGTCTGTTACATCATGGAGGTTGCCCTAATGGATCAGGAGGTTGCCACAGTCTTCAACAAGAAACCGAAGATAGCTCCTGTGGGATCGGCCAGTGATCTCAATCAAATGCAAATGGGCAAGATCGACCCGAGACGCAATTCGGTTATGTTCACTAGAGCAGAAGGACAGAAATGTCTCTTTGCTTTAGCTGACAAACATCTTTACACCACTGCTTGTCTAGAGCACGTGTTATCGATCATCCGAAGGTATAAAGAGAATGCAGCGGATGATGTCAAGTACTTTAACGACATGATCCAATGGTACATCAGGTTTAGACAGACGATACTTGCTCTCATCTCGCGTCTGTTTAATACTGTGAAGAAGAAGGTACCTGCCTCAGCTGCTGGCCCAAGTAACAAGTAAAGATCTCGCTCCAATTGACGCAAAGGGGGAGATTGTTGGGCTGAAGATTCGTTTGAAGATTGCGTCATTGGGCTCGGCTGTTAATCCATTTATTTTGTACTCCGGTTTTGGGCCTGTCCAAACCGTGAGTTTTCTAGGTTTATTATATAAGTATATGCTTGCATGCATATTAGGTTAACGATCTAGAGAATAACGATTACGATAGTATTACAGATTTCTTTTATCGTTCTTGTAAACCTCCAACCCTCTACAGTTGATGTTCTTGATCGAGCTCTTCTGAGGGTTATTTTATAATCATTCGACACGTTTGATTCATTCTTGACTTGTTCTTTATTTTTGTGTTCTTGCTGTTTAATCATTAAATTACCTGTTTGAGATCTAATCGATCTTCAAGATTAAGTTTTAATCTCATCACATGGATCATGGAAATGAAAGGCCATGTCAATTAGGGTTTACATGGTGTTACCCTATCTAGCATCATATTATTCACCAAAATGGGCACTAGAGAGAGTAAGAAAGGGCTAGCCGATTTTCATGAAGTGTAGAATTCTCTCAAGTTATTTCAAGTGTATTTGGTGTTGTGTGAACCATTTGAGGTGTCACACTTGGGGCACTAGGCACTCAAGCTTCATGAAGACTTTCTACATCAAAGAGGTATGTATTCTATCTTGTTATATTGATAGTTTTATATGCTAGATTAGGATAATACCTTGGATGTTCATATTTGCATGTATAATAGAGAAAAACATAAATCCAAGGTATTTAGGGTTGCATGTACACTTAGGAGTGTTAGAATGCTCATAACCCAACAGTGGTATCAGAGCCTAGGCTTGTTTTCTTGTTATACTTGCAAAAAAAAGCTGGAAAATCGAGTTTTGATGTTGTCTGCCCAACAGACTCACCGAGTCCATGAATGGACTCGCCGCGTCCAAGGCAAAAAGCATCCAACTCGCCGAGTTGGTTCGTGCACTCGACGAGTTGGACCCCCAGACAGCATAAATTCGACTTTTTTGGCTGGAATTGGACTAGGAACATTACCCTAAGATGTTTTTGAACTTATAAACTTGTTTTTGATGTGGTAATGTTCATGCTAATCCAATTTCAAAGATAATTGTCAATAGATTCATGTTTTGTATTAGTTTAGGGTTTAGACTAATTACATGAAAAAGTTTGATTTGAATTATCTTGTTCTTATGAGTTGCTTAGATTAATAGAAAAGCTGAGTGAAATAGTTGTTTTCAATCCAAATTAATCTAAGAGTTGATCTAAAATGTGTTTTTGTAACTTGTCCTCAAGTTATATGAAAAGTCACATTTAAGTTTCATAAAACTCATAATAGTTGGCAAAGGTTACAAAATGAAGAGTCTAGTTCTAATTAAATGGTTTTATGACTCCATAACTCGTCCTCAAGTTATGGAGGACCAAGAGTCTCTTCATTAAATAATAAATAAAAACAAGTGTAACCTTAATTAATTCCATAAGTTATAAAATAAAGAAAAAGTTAATTTTTTTTATTAGTTTAAAGTCTTCCATAACTTGTCCTCAAGTTATGGAACTTGAAGAGTTTTTGGATTAAAACTACTTTAAACACATAAGTTATGGAATTAATTAGTTTTGAATAGTTTCAAAACTTGCCCTCAAGTTTTGGAATTTGTAAAGTTTTCCCCATGAATACTTTAATTCCAAGTTAGCCCTTAGAATTTTAAAGAGTTAAAATTCAACCCTTATACTTTATAATATTATAAGTTAATAATATATATATATATATATATATATGTATATGTATAAGAGTAAAGTCAGTCTTACCGCTAGTACGCCTCATTCACGAAGCTGGTCTATAAGGTGGGTATAAGGTTGTTGCCTATAAAATGGCAACTTAATGGGTGTCCACTCTCACCCACCGCTTGCTTAACTGGTGGAGGGTCGTTAGCCGAACGGGTTTGACAGGACTAGAATTCTCCCTTCATTAAAAGTATTAATGATAAATACTAGGTAACTAAACTCTTAATAATAATAATACTAAATCTTAGTTACTTAGGAAAATGTGAATAAGGTGCTAATCCATGAAATTACACTTTGCACTTTGTTTAAGTCGGTTAGTGGAGCGTGTGTGGTTAACCAGCACACTAACTCGTATTTAACAAGGTAGGTAAAGGGTAACTTAATGTTTATCATAGTATCGATGGAGCGTGTGTGGTTAACCGGCACATTGATTGAGGGGTAAACACTTAAGGGTACCAAGTAATTCGCATGGTTACTTCACACCTTGTTTTGTGATCCTCGGCATCCTAGTCACAAAACCTGAAGGGCACACTCGAGATTGAAACATGCCATTGAACAGTTCAATGAATCTCAACAGATCTAGGAGTTTCAAAACCAATTAAAACCTAATAATACATTTCGTTTATCTTGGTGGAAATTGGTGAATCGTCATTCACCTACCTTCAAATATTTTATAGCTTGGATTACGGCATACCTCTTCTAAGTTATAAAATAGTTTGTTGTGTCCTAGCCTTAATATTTCATATTGGGTGTCATATTAAGGACTTTAAAATCAACTATCTTGAATATCTCCCAAAAGATGTCTGGTTTAGACATTTATGATCTTCCTAAATCTCTTGAAACAGGCTTTCCTAAATGAAGATGATGTCCCATGGAAATCATACTTCTTTCACCTCCTCCAATTATTCTCCCTAACCCACAAGTTCAAGGTCACTCAAGCCTTATTGGCAAGGCAAGGTCTAGGTGTGATCACATCTTGGAGATGTAGTCACATATTGACAAGCCGAGAGAGTTGGGTGTCAAAGTCTTGAGAAAGTTGGTGGTTCAATCACTTTCTAAGTCACATAGTGAGTTCCTTTGGGACACCTATGAAACAGACTATGACAAGACCCTTAATGATCTTATCTATTTGTTAAGATCAACTTCCTTAAAACTTGATGGACATTGACAATAGTGACACAGGAAATCCAGAAAAGCATTCTCTTCCCAATGGAAAGGGATCGGCCATAGTCAACTCGGTTGACCAAATGGTAAAGGGAAAAGCTAAGTCTGTGATAGTCCCGTGTACCATTATCAAAGGGTCCATATGTCTATATTACCAAAGAAAGGGAAATTGGTTGCGAAGCTGCCAAATTTACCTAAAGATGTTAAAGTCAATAAGTTTGACTCTACTTCAGGTAAAGTCCACTATCTAACTCTGTTAAGTTTCTATTATGAGATTCTTGATACATGATGTGACTGGGTCACATGGTGATCTTTTAAGAATCAAAGAAAAGTGAAGAAACTTAAAGAAAGAATATGCTGAATCTGATCGCATAGATGGATTTCTATCGCGTAGTTTGAAGATCGGATTCTTGAGCTACTTCTTAGGAGTTATGAGATATTGCTTAAGAATAGATCACCATGTGACCCAGTCACATCATGTAAGGATAAGTTTTTCCGCAAAGTCACATCATATGGATTGTAAGGATAAGTTTTTCCGTAAAGTTTAAAATAAAAGAAAATTTTTGATTTTATTTATTTTAAAATATCCTTACAATGGCATTTGAGGAAAAAAATTGTTGCTTATATGATTCCATTAATAGCAAGAGTGGAAATATGAAATTGATTCTTTCATTTGTGGTAATGTCTAAATTTACCAAATAAGGAAAGATTCTCATCACCCAAGTTTCAATTGGACCGAAACTTGGAATCATGCAAGTTGTATAGCATGATGAATGAGAACTTTCAAGTATTGGAAAATTAAGACTAACTACTTGTTCACATGGATGTGTGAGTCAAGTGAAGGACTAAGGGATCGAGTACACATTCTTGTGCACTGGTCAAGTCCACCACAAAAGATCGATAAGACTATTCGTCATAGTTTACTAAAGCTCAGTAAATATGATTATACTTACAAGCTTAAGTGTAACTCTGAGACATTGGAAAAGGTTCCAATGTAAGGAAGAGTGAATAAGAAGAATCAACTTAGGCAGAAAGATAAAAGTTTCTCAAATATGAAAAGATGGGAGAGTACTTTAGTATCAGTTTTGTGATCATCTTAATGATTAATAAACCATAGCACAATTATTTCTCTAAGGGAATCTTAGTGTATTCTTATGACTAAGAAGAGGAACTTGAATTGTTGAAATGGTTAAATCAAGAAGATGAGTCATACTTCGTTCCAATACAAGTCTTAGAGTCATACTCCAAGATTGTAACTTGAGCGACATGTCTTAAAGAAGGTTTAAAACACTTGTCAAATGTAAGAGTAAAAGTTTTCTACTCTTGTACAGTTGAAATTGGTAAGTTGTGATGTTTTGGATAAAACAAAGACCAACTTAGGCCAATTTTGTGAAGTGTTTGTCTTGATTAGAATCCACACTATCCCTTGAATATTTGACAAGGAAGTCTGATATGTCAAGAGGACAGTGGGAGTCTTAAAGGTCTTGAAAGTCTCAAGAACTAATCAAGAATAAAACCTGAAATTCTTCACTAGCACACGACTTGAGGTTTATAACCTATCGTACTGACATATTCTGTGCCCATTCCAGTTAAATTTGGCTTTGCATATGAGTTCTTAGAGTTCTCAATTGGTTGCATAACAACTTGGAAGCAATGGCAGACCCTTGAGCTGCCAGGTGGCAAGAAGTTAAGATTTAGTTCAATCCATATGAGTTTGGATTTGTCACTATCCTTGTCTTGTGACTATGGTTTTGACAATTCACATGGATAAGAACACATACACCATAAAAAATCTAAGTGTCATAAGGTTTCTCTCCGATTCATGAAAATGATGGTGAGGAAACACTTTCACTGAGTAGACTTTAGCTAGATAGCAATTGTGATATTTGCATTCTCAAAGTCGTTAGTGGAGCGTGTGTGGTTAACCGGCACACTAACCTGGACTTGTGAGAAGTGGCAAAAAGGTCTAACCATTATGATTACGGCAGCCTTCTTCATAATTGTTTAGATACACAAGTGTGCTATCTAAGGGAAGGTGTATGATTTTGATAAAGTCTTATCAAAACAATCTAGTATCAGAAATTTGAACTTTGGTAAGAAAGTCAATGAAGTATTGATTTCTAGAAGTCCAACTGATTTCTGAGTACATGTCAAAGCTAGTGGGAGCATAAGTGTTATGCTAATAATCATCATGGTAGTTGGAGCATGATAATTATGATAAGTATTGCAAGTTAGCAATGTTAATTATAGAAAACAAAAGGTTTCAATTAGGAAAAGTTGTTTTTGCTATAATTAAGGGAGATGAAATTATACTTCATCTCAAATCTATAAGCTTAGATCGTGAGGTTTTAATCATTTAGTCAAGGATATATATATATGAATTTCATGTTGGAATGGCTCAACATAAGGAAATTCTGTATATGGGTCCATTATTTGCGTTCTAAAATTCTATTATGATTACAACATCCCTTTTCATAATCTGAATTAGGAGAACTTGGCAAATTGAAATGGAAATGTTATAGCAAAAGACTGGTTTAGTCTTTATGTAAGACATCATGAATAGTGTCCCATATGCTTCGGATATAGGATCGATTACATGTGCTATATTCATCCGTTCTAAGTATTTCCAAATGCCTGAGGCATTAAGACTGGAAAAGCTCTAGAATTGGATGTGACTAAAAAGGATTAAACAGTTTTCGAGGACAATCTAAGGTTTTCCAAAGATTGGGTGCTCAAGGACAGTTGGAAGTATAGTGATAAGTCTGGAAGGACCATATTGACATAATCTGTAAGGAGGCAACTCTTGTTCAGAAGTGATAGTCAAAATGGAATATGGAAATGTTTCAAGGTTAGAAATTATTCAATCTGTGTAAGATTAGGAAACTTAATGCAAGAAGGATGTTTCCAAGGAGCTGATCTCCTTTGGAATGCTCTATAATGTTTGTTGTCAAGTCTTTCTGACTTTGTGCATAATCATTACTAGAGGATCAATGCATATAAGTTTAGAATCTAACAGATTTCAGTAAATGGCATGAATTTGGAATTCTTGCATTTGCAGAAAGGATTTGGGAGTGTGAAAAGAGAATCATTGGAGTTATGTTCAATTGATTTATTTCACAAAGTAAAGATCATAAACAAACATAGTATACATACTTGGTGTGTGGCATGACTAGTGATTAGAAAACATAGTGTACATGCTTGGAGCATGGGACAACTATTGTTTTAAATTCAAGAATAAAGTGATAGTTGAAAAAGTATACAATGAATAATGTGTAATCATATGGTGATAAATAAAAGGTGTTTTATTTATGTTCATAGGTTTTGATACCATATTGGATTCAATTATTATTGTGTTTCATTTTGCATGTTTTGACTTCCAGAATAAACTAGGTTATTCTTCCGGAATGACTAAGTTATTCAAACCATCCACAATCGGTCATATGTTGGAAGTAGATATGAATTAAGACTGTCATGGGTTGGCTTGTAGAGGTCTAAGGTGTTGGACAAAGGGCTACAACACTCATGAGTGCTCATAAGTTCTGAGTATTGGATTCAACCCGCGCTCATTGGAATCACTTCATGGATTTTATCACAAGTGATCATGAGACGATAATATCTTATATTCTTCAAACCTAGAGATATGAGTTGTTACTATGAGTTGATAGTACATTGATTGCACGAAAACGCATTTGGTAACTCGGTGCTATAAAACGTGTCTCTGTGTATGATTCAACAAGTAGTAGAACAAGCCATATGAGTCGAAGTTTATCCATTCCTTTTACCTTCGGGATAAAAAGCAATATATGTGGGCCCCTCGATGATTTGATGATGACAAATGGAAGTGCTCGGCCGGGCCAGGACTGATTTGATTTGTTCAATTAGTCAGTCGTCATAAATCGGAAATCTGAAAACAACAAATTGACAGAGAGAATGATTATAATTCATGTCTCAGTCCATATGATATCTAGAATGGAGGAATATATGATCCCTTATCTAATGGACAAGTCATTGACAAAGGTCAGAGTTCATCTACAAGGTCAGAGTTTGACAGAAGCTTTTGAGAGCTATGATTGCTGATCGGTTCCTGAAGTCATACACAATAATAGTTTTAGACTTATCCAAGTGGGAGACTGTTGGATTAATGTCTAAGTCCATAACTATAATTGGTAAGACTTGACCCGACCCGGCATGGTCCATTTGGGTTGCATGGCATCATGCACTTGGATAGACTATAATGAGAGAAATAAGACACTTATGGTTATTAATATATTATAAGTTCTAGTATATTAATAATAAGAATAATAAGATTATTTAATTAGTATTGATCAAGAATTAATCTAGGATTAATTAAGTGATCAAAAGAAGACTAATTAAATATATGGGTTGATTGTGTAAATCATCCATACTTATATTGTGGGATAATGCTCCATGGATTATCTAGTTGGGCTAAAACCCATATGATTCTCCATGGATGCTCCATGGTGTTTTGTACCCATGGATCATGGAAATGAAAGGCCATGTCAATTAGGGTTCACATGGTGTAACCCTAACTATATAAGCATCATATTATTCACAAAAATGGGCACTAGAGAGAGTAAGAAAGGGCTAGCCGATTTTCATGAAGTGTAGAATTCTCTCAAGTTATTCCAAGTGTATTTGGTGTTGTGTGAACCATTTGAGGTGTCACACTTGGGGCACTAGGCACTCAAGCTTCATGAAGACTTTCTACATCAAAGAGGTATGTATTCTATCTTGTTATATTGATAATTTTATATGCTAGATTAGGATAATACCTTGGATGTTCATATTTGCATGTATAATAGAGAAAAACATAGATCCAAGGTATTTAGGGTTGCATATACACTTAGGAGTGTTAGAATGCTCATAACCCAACAAAAGGCATCACCACAAACTCGTAATACCCATAACGCGTCCTGAACGTTGTCTTCTAGATGTCCTCATCTCGCACCCTCACCTGATGAAATCCAGACCTCAAATCGATCTTGGAGAACCAAGATGCTCCCTGTAACTGGTCGAACAAATCGTCAATCCTCGGCAACGGGTAACGGTTCTTGACCGTCAGCTTGTTCAACTCCCGGTAATCAATGAACATCCGGTGTGAACCATCCTTCTTCTTGACAAAAAGGATAAGCGCTCCCCACGGCGAGTTGCTCGGCTGAATAAATCCCTTTCCCAGCAGCTCCTGAAGCTGCGAGGATAACTCTTGCATCTCTGGAGGTGCAAGGCGATAAGGCACCTTGGCAATAGGCGCGGCCCCCAGAACCAAATCAATACTGAACTCCACTTGCCTCACGGGAGGCACACCTGGCAAATCCTCTGGAAATACATCCGGGAACTCACGCACTATCGGAACCTCCTCAACTGACCTTGGCCTCTCTAAATCAACCCGCGTATCCATCACATACGCCACAAAGCCCTTACAGCCCTGCTGTAGACACTGCCTCACCCTAGCGACCGAACAAAACGCTGACCCAGAACATGTACCCCCGCCGTACACCGTAAGAACTCCCCCACTAGGGTCTTGTATGGTCACCAGCTGCCGCTCGCAGTCGATAACCGCACCGAATCTGCTCAACCAGTCCATGCCCACAATGACACAGACATCACCCATCGCAATAGGAACCAAATCAATCGGGAACTCAACACCGAAAATCTCGAATATGCACCCACAGATCACCTCCGTGGCATATATCACCCTCTCGTCAGCTATGGAAACTCTCAGAGGCCGACTCAACGCCTCATGACTAATATTGATATGTTGACTAAAAGCCAAAGATACAAAAGACCGACTCACACCCGAGTCAAATAACACCAAGGCAAGTACAGAATTCACAAGAAAAGTACCTACGCATAACATAGTATAACCATTATATCTCAACATCAAATAAAATACACGAAAGAATACACACCAGCCACGACATCGGGTGCTGCGTAGACCTCCTCCGCGGTCAACTGAAAGGCTCTCCCTCGTGCCCTCGGCGCCTCGACCTTCACTGGACGACTCTCGGTAGCTCTGATGGCGGCAGGGGCAGATCCCTGAGGTGCTCCCTGAGCTGATCCCCGCAACTGCGAACACTCTGCCTTCCGGTGTCCGGTCTGGTTGCAGTGAAAACACACTGCAAACCCCTTGGGGCAGTCCTTGGCCATATGCCCCTCCTTGCCACACTTATAGCAAGATCCATCTCTACAAACTCCATCATGACCCTTGCCGCACTTTCCACAAGTGCGACCCTTCTGGATCCCTGATTTGGGATCAGCGGGCTTGGCCCGCTTGGCTGCCGGCTGGGATTGTGCCGGTCGCCGATCCCTCCCCTGAGACTCCGCCTCCTCCCTAGCCTGAGTCTCTAGCTCGATCTCCCTCTTCCGGGCATTTGCCTGAAGCTCGGCAAATGTCCGGTACGAGGAGTTCGCCACGAACACCCGAATGTCCGACTCATACGTGCCTGCTCAGTAAACACGTGCTCAGGGCAGAACATCGCCCTCTCATGGAACATCCTGGTAATCACCGTAACAGACTCAGTACCCTGCTTGAGGGTCAGAAACTCCTGGGCCAAACGCTCCCTCTCCACCTGGGGAACTTACTCATCTCGGAACATGGCAGTGAACCTTTCCCAGGTCACTTCCGCAAGCTCAGTAGGCATATAGTGCACCGTCACAAACTTCCACCAGTCCTTCGCTCCCAAGCGAAGCTGGTTCAACGCGAACCGGACTCTCAAATGCTCAGGAGATGAGCAAGTAAAGAAACATCCCTCAATTTATGAAATCCATCTCATAGCCGCCACCGGGTCCTGGGTCCCGTCAAACTCCGACAGTTTTGTGTTGCTGAACTCTCGGAACAGCAACGCATCACCACCCTGCGGCCTCGCAGCAGCAACAGCTGTGGTGGCCGCTGCAACAGTAGCCTCAGAAAGAGCAACATAACGCTCTTCGAAAGTCTCAATCAACGTGGTCTTAATAGACCCGAACATCTCTGGTATCTCTGCCCTGATGGCCGTAGCCACCTCCTCATGGATGATCCGGCGGATCACCTCATCACTAGCCCCGCTGCTCTCTGGCATAAGACGTGTCCTCACCATGATCTACCTCTGAAAAACAACATACGATATATTAGAAACTCTCTCGAGCATACTTGCACTCGATAACTCATCCCTCCTTGTTTCCCGACATCCCGAAGATTCTTACTCGAACTATATATTGTCCCGGTGTTTCCAGTAGTACAGGCCCAATACTACCTTCCACACCACGTTAGTATACAACCCAAGTCCTCCTCCTAGGATCCCAATTCCCAAGTACTCTATTATGCAAAATCCTTTCTCTAACAGATCTCTCATAAGTTCCTCGCTGCTACCTAGTCACTCTCAAGCATCTCACAGCAGCTCACCTCTCCCTAGGCTAAGGTATCACAGATCAGGCCACTGTAGTCCTAATAGGAGTACCTAGCCCACTCTAGCATGAGAATACATCATATCAATATCATAACATCTAATATAAGGGTATCTTGGGAAATCACCGTTCGGGCGCGGACTGATCGTACACACGACTCTGCTCTGCGTTTTCCAAAAATCTTTTACTCTTTTTTTTGAAAATATTTCTCAAATCCTCAGTTTGAGTTCAAATACGCCCAAAGGTGTACTCGAATCCCTCAAACCAAGGCTCTGATACCAACTTGTAACACCGTAAATTTCAAAACAATTTTTCGCATTTTATAAAAGCATAATTCATTTAGTATTCATAAAAACATCATTGTTTGAAACTCAAATCCATAACATATAAAAATCCCAAGATCTCATAACATAAAAATCTCGTGTGTGTACTGATCAGACCGGCGCCTTCTCGCGATCCTCACTAGTACCTTAAACAAATAACACCAAACATTGTAAGCACAACGCTTAGTGAGTTCCCCAAAATACCATATACATAACACATATTAGCCACTCAAGGCTATAACTCTTTGGGTCCGTGCACCCAACTCTACAAACCCTCAGGCTCTATCTCTGTGAACCTTCCGGTTCTAACTTTGTAACATGCACAACATGAATCACATAGAATAATGCAGTGCAACACATAACACATATATAGCATACAACACTGTATCACATAACTCTAATTACCTACTCAAGGTAAAGTATAGTGAGAAGACTCACCTCGCGTATCTCGGTAACTCGTAAATCCCTGAAATCACTAGTGCTCGATCACCCGAGCTATAGTCCTCCTATATCACAAATACATCCCTAATTAACACTTTCCAAACTAGGGTTGACTAACTCTATCAAGTCAACACCGGTCAACTCTGGTCAATGGTCAACGGTCAACTCAACTCGCCGAGTCTGGCGTGGACTTGTCGAGTCTCTATGGGGACCCGATTCCTCTGAGTCCCTTCCGACTCACCGAGTCACTCACCCGACTCGGTTACTCAACCCCTGGTTCGAAATCACTGAACAACCCGCACCAAGTCGTCGAGTCTGGAAATGGACTCGGCGAGTGCATTCCATGCACAACTCCAAACGACCTTTTGAGGTCAGATCTGCTCCACTAACTCATAGATCCAGTCCTTCCAAGCTTATTTATCACGTAAAGTTCATGTCTTGGTGCTCATATCACACCTAATGACTCATAAATGGTGTTTTGACCTCAAGCACAAAGATCCCAAACCAAAACCTCCATGGATTCATAAAAAGCTTGGACAAAGGGACACTCTGGACCTCCAAGGGTCCAGATCCAGAACCTAACTCGCTTAAGGGACCAAGGAAACACTAGATCTAGCCACAAAAGGGCTCAATAAGCCCTAAATCAACATGAACATCACCTTAACAGAAAATGGTTCGAAAATAGTACCTCAAACGTGATGTTCTGGACCTCAGATCTTCAGGGAGTTGATCCTCTTGTTTCCCCTTGGCTATAGCTTCCTTTCCCTTGCTAGATAACACCTCCAAGGTCAACAATGGCTCCTTCTCTCACTCCAAACGCTCAAGCTCACTAGGGTTTCGCTCTGGGGACTGGTGAGCACAAATGACGGCCATAAGGCCCTTTAAATAGGCCCCAAACCCGAGAAATTAGGGTTTCAATAAACAACGCAGACTCGCCGAGTCCACCAATGCGACTCGTCGAGTCCGGTCATTAATCCGGGTGAGAAATCGCATCTCTACTCGGCGAGTCTACGCACCAACTCGCCGAGTTCTTCCACAAAACTCAAAATAAAATGAATAAATATAATACCTGAAATTCCGTATGTTACAAATAGCACAAGGAGTAATTGAGGCAAAGTATTCTTTATTCACCGAACTAAAGCAAAACAAACTTGGGATACATACAACGTATATTTGCCTGTGAATTTAAATTAGAACTTAGCTAAAAACTAGGAAACAAACTTGACTAGCTGCTGTAGACCAGGGACCACTTCACTGGCTACTTTGATTTATTCTAAAACTAATAAAATGTGCATGAAAACAATTCTGATTAGTTTTAACAGTGAATGAGGGCGTCGCCGCTAGCTAGGTTGTTGTGTAAGGCAACCACATGTATACATGAGACAATAGAGGGGTGGAATCACAATGTGAGACTTAGGGAGGTTATGTGTGAGGTTAATTAAGGGTTTGGATTTTGATATGAAGAGTAAACTGCATAAATGGTACCTATAGTATATTTAATTTTTTAATATTTGGTCTAAGGGTAGATTGTCATTAAAAAAAACTAACAAGCTAAAAGTTAAATTTAACGACCGGAGTGCAAACAATCTAACAAAACGAATTAACGAGGACCATCGTTATAACGCTTTCCAAAGATATTTGAAAGTGTCATTTTACGAACACCACATGAACCATTTGTGAAATTTTGTCCAAAAAAAATCAATGTCTTATGAGAAAACAAATAATTAATTATAACCTTATAATAATGTAAAGTATTAATTTCAAAACAAATAATTCATTATAACCTTATAATAAATTTAAAGTATTTATTTGTACAACAAAAAAAAAAAGTACAAGTACGCATTATAAATCCATTTCCCTTGACCTTTTCAAAAAGGCAATATTCAAATAAAATGTCTAGGATACTGAAATGACTATCATGTATTTTTAGGCATAGTATGTCCAGTGGCATGAAAACGACTAGAATAATACATGTGACAGTCGATATCCAGCATCAATTGTTTTTTTAAACGGGTTTTTACTTTATTGTTATCGTGTTGTTTATGAGTTATGAATTAATGTAACAATACATGTGAACCCAATGGAACCGACACTTTCGTTTAAAAGATTCAAAGTTTGGAATGCTCGACTGGCTTGTTGCTTCTACACCCGATCCCCTTGTCCTTGGGTCGGATTTGGGACCCAAAATCCTAACCTCTACCCACCTCACCCTCTTATTTATTTCATATATATTTTTTTAATAATTATGATAAATATTAGAGGTGGTTGAATAAACGTGTCAGTTAGGTTTTGGAGCTGTCAAAACAGATAACTTGAGTGTGGTTAATATGATCTTGATTTTGGGTCGAGTTAGATTGGGTATGGTCCACAACTGACAAACAGTTTCCTTTTTGTTTTGGTTTTAGTGTTTTCCTAAACTAATGTTTTAAGGTATTACTGTTGAGAACATGCTCCATTAAAGATAATACACCATTTTAGTTAATACATAGAAACGTCTTGAACGATGTCATTACCCCTCCTAGCCACTAAGACGTTATTACAAAGGTAGCGTTGGAGGTTTGTCAACGACTCTAGCTCCAAATAGGTTAATGTTATTAAGGTTATTCATGTTGTTTGTTTGGGCCCGAGTGCTATGAGGCCAAAGTCTCATAGAATTTGGTATCGAATTGTTGGATCGATAACCGTTTACATGTAAACAATATAATTCTCAACTCTCATCTTTTAAAAAAAGTATGTGATGGGTCAAAAACCTTTTTCTGGAAATATGTCTGGATCGGGAATAATACTCTCATTGATCGCTTTAGGAGGCTTATTCTATTTGAAAAAGAAAAAAAAAAAAAAAAAAAAAAAAAAAAAAAAACTAGTATTAAAAATTGATGGTCGGATCAACATTGGAGATGGGAATAGTGGAGAATTATGATGGGGAAGCTGTCTAATTTTATTGTATCATAATGCAGTGGCGTTCGATCCAAATAAGTTTCGTAACGATCCAATTTTGAAAAGATTGTTTCGTATTCATTTAATTAGTTTATGTATAGAAACAATAAACTTAAAGTGTAGGTAAACTCTATAATGGCTACTCATATATATAATTGTTTGTTGATTTTGGTCTTCTACTGGTTAAGCAAGGAGACCCCTTGGGATCACTTTTCTTCGTCCTTGTGTTGCAACCGCTCTTGCATAATATTAGAGACAATTGCAAGCTTCTTCTTCATGCATGGTACCTTAATGATGACACACTTATTGAAGATTCTAAGGAGGTGACCAAAATGTTAGACATTATTAAGGTTATGGGCCCAAAATTGGGCCTTCAATTGAATATCAAGAAAACCGAGCTCTTTTGGCCCTCGTGTGATGGTAGGAAGCTGTGTGAGGGGTTATTTCCAGTTGGCATTGGAGGCCGCCATTAAGGGTGAAACTTCTCGGGGGAGCTGTTAGTAGAGATGCTAATTTCATTAGCAGCTTAGCCATAAAGAGAGCTGAAAATGCTGTGAATTTGATGCGCCTTCTTCCACTGTTGTCTGACCCGCAGAGTGAGCTCCTTCTACTTCGGTCTTGTATGGGTATTGCGAAACTTTTCTTTGGGCTGAGGACGTGCCAACCCGTTCACATGGAGAGGGCGGCTTTGTTCTTCGATAATGGGTTGCGTGGGTGATTGAGGACATTGTGGTTTGTGGTGGCCCTTTCTTTGGCGACATACAATGGTGACTTGCTTCCTTACCCATTCGGTTTGGTGGTTTGGGTTTATACTCGGTAGTAGAGGCTACCTCATATGCTTTTGTTGCTTAAAGGGCCCAATCTTGGGTATTGCAAGACCACATCTTGCGGGATAGCGACATTCATGGCATGGATTCTAATTATGCTTGTGTCTTAGCCTCTCTTCGTAACAAACTTCCGGACATTGACCTTAGCAGTTTTACTACTAAGGAAACCTCCCCCCTTTAATCCCAGAATATACTGGCGAGTGCCCTTTTTAGTAAAATTAGCCAAGATATGGAAGTGCATTTCAACATGACGGCTCGGTAGAAAGCAGTTTTCCAGTGTTTATGTGCACCATGCTCAAGATTTTCTTCTTGTTGTCCCTATAGATGGGCTTGGCCAATGGCGGAGCTTCGATCTTTCATTTGGGGGGGCGGGGGGGCGAAAATATAATTTGTATAAAAACGGGATAAAACAGGGGGGCCATAGTAAAAAAAAATGGGCCTAATATGTATAAATCTTAAAGTATAAGGACTATTTCCGCCGAAAAATCAGGGGGGGGGGGGCACAGCTCCCCCAGCCTTATATAAGATCCGCCCTTGGACTTGGCCAACATATGTCTCATGTGGATTATCGTACCATCCTCAAATATCGACTCATGATTCCAATATTCCTAGCCGAAGAGATATGTCTGGTGTGCCGCAACGCATGTTTGGACTCTTTTGGAGAGCATGCAGTTCATTGCAAAGAACTCCCGGGGTTCAAATACAGGAACGATATGGTTAGGGATGTTTTGGTCAACATATTTAAGCATATCAGGGTTTCCGCCAAGAAAGAAGCTCTTGTTAATTTCATGTCTGACCCAACAGAAGGAAGGTCAGCCCTTAGATCAGCTGATGTTTTGATTTTTGGATGGGTTGGAGGGAAACATACATGTGTGGACCTTGCAGGGGTATCCCCTCTCATAGGCTTGAGAGTCGGGAGTTTCACAGCGCGACAGGCTGCATTAAAAGCTACCACATGCAAGGTCACCAAACATGAGAAATCGTGAATGGAAAATCAACACGTGTTCATACCATCTGCATTTGATACATTTGGTTTCCTTGCACCAGATGCAATGAAGCTTCTTAGTAGAATATAACGGATCATGCATAGCAATGTTATATCCCCTAGATCTATGGATGTACTCTTCAAGAGAACTGGTTTTGCCATACAAAAAGGTTTAGCGGTGTAACTTGTTGCCCGTTTGTCTTCTCATTCGTTGTACGGTGATAACTAAGATGTATTCTTAGTTGGATGTTTATCAAATTACTCATACTAATACAAGGATTTGTATTGGAAATTCAATGGTTCAGAAAAACCCGAATAGCCACTTATTAGACTAGAAAAATAATAAAGGTTTTGATCATTTGTTTGTGAAATGTGAAGTGCAAGTAGAACTTGGAACACAATCATGTCTGGAGATTACTTTAGATAAGTTTTGATTCGATTCATGAATTGTTTGCCAAAATTGATAATTTGTCTCTAAACTCAAAAAATAAGGTGTTCAATGTGATTTTGTGTATCTGGGTATATATGGAGGTTTAGAAACGATAAGGTTGTTGCATCCGGAAAAATGGGACAATGAGAATGTTGATTCCATTATAGAATTATCTTTTCTATGGTATTCTAATAATAATAATAAAAGTACACTTTATTTTCGGTTAATTGGCTACAAAATCCATAATATTTAGTTATGGTCCTGTTTATTCATGGTAACAAATAAAGGGTTTATTTTTATTATTATTATTATTATTTAATATATGGTTTTCTGCTTCTAAAAAATAATAATAAAGGTTTTGATGAAAAGGCAATCCTATGACAACAATGTAACGGTGTTGCCAACAGTTTGGTGTTGAGACTCATTAGAGGTGGCAAAAATTGACACGACACGAAACCCGACACGAACCCGACACGAAATAAACGGGTTTGGGTAAGATATTTCAACCCGTTTAAATAAACGGGTTGACACGACACGACACGAAAATTAAACGGGTAAGGTTAGGGTTGAGAATTTCAACTTGAATATGACTCGAAAATGACCCGTTTATTTATATGCAAATTTTTTGAATTATTTAAATAAACTAGAAAGATACAAAACCAAAACCATAAGTAAAAGAAAACCTTCGAATTGAGTCGTTTTGTAATGTTGAAATGACTTAGCCGTCTAGATGAAGACTTAATTTCAGTTTTTCCATTCTCTCCCAAACTACACACTCTCTTTCACCACTCTCACATCCTCGCGACATTTTCATCCGCCTCCCCAACTCCCACTCTTTTAATTTTGTCACCTGAAATTGCTATGACTTCATCTATTGTGCCTCCAAACTATTAGTTTTTCCTCCCCGCCTACCCAACTCCTACTCTTTCAGCATGCTCAATCTTTTAACCTCACATGACACGACATATTTCAAGGTATAGCCCTAACCCGAAACCCGACACGAACTCGACACGAAAATAAACGAATTGACACGACACGACACGTTAATTAAATGGGTTGGGTTAGGGTCAAACACTTTCAACCCGTTTAGTGTTTCGACACGACACGAACCCGACACGACACGACACGATTGACACCTCTAAGACTCATATGGTTTTGTTTGGGTTATTTGTGTTTTGTTTTGTTATAGTCCTTTTCCAAATTTATTTAGTTATGGTCCTGTTTATTCATGGTGTCAAATCATGTTTTTAGTTTGAAGGATGCGTCAATTAGGTAATAGTCTTGTAGCTTTTTTACTTTTTGAACAACTGAAGTAATTTATTGGAACCAACAAACAAAGAGCTGCCAAAATAATTACAATAAAATATAATTAACAGGGTTTTGCAACTAATCAGTCCAAAAAACATTGATTTTCTTATTCCTGGTCCTGAACCATTAATAGGGATAGAAAACAAATAAACAATCTTTATCGGAGGGGGGAGATTAAGGTAATAGTCTTGTAGTTGTTGGTTCATTTGTTAGTTGGATTTCATGTAATTAGGTTGTAACACGTTGTCTTGGTATGATATAACTTTTAGTTTAATAAAAAAGAATGATTGTTTTAAAATAGCATCTAGAAGATTATGATTCATTTATGTTTTTTGATATCATATTGTGTTCCTTTAATCATGTAAAAATCATTCGCTAAAATAACCATGTTGAGACTTGACACCATATAATCCTTTTAAAGATATTTCGATATGATTATATTTTTTGCTAAAAGTTCTTGCAAATTCGCGATATTACCTTTTCGATGGTTCTCAGTTCTCACTCTTAAGAGTTAAGACTAATACGTTTTTTTTTTTTAAATAATATTAGTGACCATAAAAGTTCACAAACTTTACGGAGTTGGTTTTCAATAATTTAACAACTGATTTTATGAAAAATGTCATTATCTAAGTTAAATATTTAATTAAAATAAATACAACTTGTGGCGATCAAACCTGATACCTCTAATATAAGGCCTAACGGAGTATATACCACATACGGGTCTTGGTTTACGTGGCAACGACCACAATATGTGAACACCACAATTGTGGGTTGTGAACGGTCATTATCGTGACGGTTTGTGGTGTACACGACGAAGCACAACGACCAATGGAGGAAAGGGGGTGTTTGACTAGTTGACTAGCCGTTGAACGGCTCTTAATTCTTTTTTTGAACACATTTTCACATGTAAATACAACCCATACAACCATATTTTTCACACCATTCTTCTGTTCCTCTATTTACATACATACATATTATTTTGTCAAAATCCAAATACCATGGATCAATATCAAAATATCACACCAAGTAATCAAAATTGCAATCTCGATAATGTTTTTGCTTTTAATACAACTCCACGTCAATACACAAATATAGAATCACCTCAAGGTGGTTTTATGAACTTGCTCCACCTATCCCACAACTTCAACTTTATCAACAATCATACCAACATTTCCCACTGTAACACCAAATCTTTCAGGAATTATTCTTTGGAATTCTTCATGTATAAGTTTGAATTTTGTAAATTATGCCCTATATCGAGCGTAGTGTAGGATAGTCCCCTACATCAAGCATAGGAGAGGGAATTCTAGTTGGGGGCTTAATGAT